>NC_134077.1:78635658-78935658 GCF_965140245.1 Athene noctua
GAAGAAAGAAGATGGGCCATGCAAAGAGGTTGACTGAAGTGCCCTTGCCCATGCTGTATCAACCTCGTCCTTCCTGGGCCTCGGTCTTTTTCTTCTCTACTCCTTTGTCTTCTCCAGTAAACTATGACTAGTCTTCTCATCAGGGACATTCTTCTGAAAATATTTTTTTTTTCCATGATTATGAAGAGGCAGATGTTTCTTCCACACACGTCCCCACTGGTTTTCAGAGCTCCTAAAGAATAATTTATTTTCCCATCTATTTTTTAATTTGTCTGTGGCTTCTCAAAATTTAACACCCGCTAGTTACCATGGGTGTTCTCTCCTTGAAATGCAGGCTAAAGTATGCAGTATTCAACAGTTAGGAAGCTACTATCAAGAAATGCCAACATGGCCACATAAGTACCCTCTTGCTTGGACAATAAATCTTTATATAGGAGGTTTTGGTGTTACACCCAGGTGGCTTTCAAGAGGAAAGACACCAAGCCTCTTTTCTGAAAAGAGCACAACCAACTGACCTGCCAGGAGCCAGTTTTTATTCTAACTATTGCATCAGAGACCACATGCACCTAGCCACGGCACAACTGGCAGGGCAAACTGTCCATGGGCACCTGGGTCCTTGATAGGACATTACACCTTCTCATTTACTGATATTAATAATTATAAATGAAGCAAATTTAGAGGTCCTTAATTAGTTTTCATCTGATCCAATTTTACTAAGGCCAGTGGTAGATCTCAGGAGCTCAGAAGCTGGATTTCTTCCTGTATTGTCACAACAATCAAAATCTCATAGCCTCACTCTCAATGCTTTTACAATTATCACAAAATTTTGCTTCAGCATGCAACTCTTGCCAGTGACAATAGGGCTTATAATTATTCAGCTGTCTACCAGCAAGTGCCTAAGCATAATGACATGATATGCACTCAAGTCAGGTGAAGAGAGGTGCCATGCACTCAAATGAGATGAAGTCCATCACACTAATTTGGTACCCATAGTAAGGAAATCTAAAAGAAAGCAGGAAAAACTGTGGAATAAAATAAAAGGAACAAGTGTAATGGATCAAAATATTTATATCATGAAAGCGAATCACAACTGTTTAATAGGTCACACTTAAAACTGTAAATCTCAGTGTGCTACAGTTCAGGCCAGTTCATAGTACTCCCCTGACAGATTACATATTGTCAAAGTTGTCCCATTAATAGGGTCTCACATCAACCTTACAACCAGAGCACTGCCCTGTAATTTAACCTAACTACAAAGATGCAGGTGGATCCTGTCCTTTCTGTGGTATTTATTGACTGGGATTTCTGATACAGAATTAAACATGATGCTCAAGTAAACATCACAAGAATCACAGTTTGTTTAGTTATTTTGCTTGCCTGCTTAATCTGCAGTCCAACTTGACGTTTTCTCTCTAAGATTCATAATGCATACTACAAAGCATAAGATTTTCCTCCGGTTACATTAAACATATTAAAAATGCCACTTCTCATCTTCCCTTGTCAAATGGCCTTCAACAAGGAGACAGAAAGCTTTAGACATGGATAAAGAGAAATTAGAAAGATGTTGGGTATAGAATTTCAGAGACTGCATCTCTACAAACAGCTGAAGGGAGATGGTTTTCACTTCAAATATTTCCTCTTCCAGGCAATTCTCTGGAGTCCCGTTTACTCCTGACAGTTTGAAAATGGCTCAAAACCAGTAGTTAATAATCTGCTTCCATTCCTGTGTTGTAAAGAGATTAAATTTTTGCTTTAGCACAGGTTTTTATTTAATGTAAACAGACCTGTTAGTGGCTGAGTGAGAAAACATCAGTTTTGACATTGCATATGTATTTCTGCAATTGCTGGGGCTTGCACTGGAGACCACCAGAGAGAATGCAGAGGAGAGCTGCCAACTGGCTGGCAACGCTGTGTGTCTGTCTGTGTAGCAGTATCGTGGGGAAGTCCTGGCTAGAGAGGATACTGATGATTGAAGAAAGAGGACCATAATGACACAAAGACTAGGGTTGAAAACAGAGACCTGAAATGTTGCTTTGGTAGCCCTATAAATGCATAGATCTTCACCAAAAGTTATTAAAAACACACCAGAGGATGTCAAGAGGATTCAGAGATCATCATAACTTCTACTGACATTACGTGGACGATTTTCAGAAGCATGTGCAGGGTTTTAGATAGACAAGTCCATTTATTTGTTGTGAAGGGAGCCCCGCATATAAACTCCTATGCACCAGGCAGAAAATAGATCACTTATGCTTCACAAACTATATCACCCATTTTTAACAGAAGTCACCATCCTGACTACTCATTTATTCTGTAGACCTATCCCAATCAGTTAGCTGCAACACCTGACTATACCCTTTTTCAGATATTTTAGCTATTTCTCCCTTATGTATGAGCTGTTTAAAAGTAAAAGAAACAAGCACTATAATGTCAAAATTTAAGAAATGGCTATTTGTTATTTCATAACATTTCTGTCTTGATATTATCAATCGTGTCTCAAAAATTTTATCTGATGAGTTTTTGGGTGCAGGTTTTTCCACAAAGACAAACCACAATAAAAGAGTCTTTTTTAAAAAACTGTTTATTCTGGATAGAGGGCAACCTGAAGGCTCTTGGCTAAAAAATGCATGATTTGTTTTAAATCCTAAATGCTAAAGGTGAAATTCTTAAAATCTTAAAGGGCACATAAGATATCAAATTATTTTCACTGCAAAAATGTAACAGGTTAGCTAACAAGAGACAAAGTGAGTTCGCGACACAAGTTTCTGATGCAGTGTCCTTATCTACACCTGCAAACCTTAGACTCATAGAGGTAGAAACTACAAAGTGCCTGTCCTCACTAGAATTCGGCCTGGTGTCTGTTGCCACTTTTCCAAGTGAAAGCAGTGCTCAAAATGACTTGAACATCTCACATGTCTTTGTAATTTGAGAACTAACATGGAATAGGAATGTTTTTTGCTTAGAAAAAATAGTCTTGAAGTTCAATAAAGGATTAATAGAGAAAAATGTAGTAATTTCTAAGAAAGGCTGGAAGAGTTTGAGTTCAGAGATTCATTAAGTATTTCAATCACAGCTTTCTCAAAGACTGTAACATTTAACTCAAAGGTGAATATTTTTGCCATCTTTAAATAAAGGTTTCATTAAGACTACAAATACAGAGATCTTTGGAGAACTGTTCCTCCAGTCCTTCTATTAGACATCCCAGAGAATTCCAAATGATCCTCTAACTGAATCAGATTACCTAAATGGTTTGAAATTACTGAGGAACATTAATGTCTCACTTGAGTCTATAAAATTTCAGGAGGTGTAATTTTTTTAAAGATGAGCATTTTCTTTTTCTAGTTGTACATGACTTAGAAAGGATGAGTCCGTAGCTCACTCATTGTTCCTGAGGTCTTAACTAGATTTTCCTTCTGTATAAAAGCACATTTTGGCCCCTGAATGACTTTTAGTCTGAGTTTAAACAGAAGTAGCATCTCCTGCTATCGAGAGCCAACTAGTGAAGTAGCACCAAGGTCCTTGCAAACATACCTGAGATCTTGACAGATATGATTAAGACATGATCTTCAAACTGACCCTGACTGTAGAAGTTCAGCTGCTAAGGCCAAGAATGTGCAACAGCTCTTCAGCTCCTGAAGGCAGCTTTTGTTTTTTCAAACCAGGAAAAGGTACTGACTAAGATGTTACATTATCCTGTGCTGTCACTGCAAACTAGCAGGGCATTCTCCACACCTCTGCAGTTCCTGGCACTTTCAACTTAAAATAGACACCATATCACACTTGGTTCTTCATTAAAAGAAAAAAAAAAAAAAAAAAGGGAGCAGACACAGGACTGTCACAGTCTCCAGGCTCAGGCTTGTCGAAACAAAACTTTTGCAATTAAGACACTAGCTACTGATTCTTTTCCTTTTCTAAATGACTTAAGGGGGTCATTCACTGAGCCAGTGTTTCTTTACTAACCACATGAAAGTGGAACACCTTGCTTTAAATGTAATGCAGCTAAATAGAACCAGCAATAAGTGACTGTCTAATGTGCACCTGAGAACTAACTGCTCCACACAGAAGGACTTTTCCTCTAAGTATGTTGGATAAGGCATGTAAAAAAACCTAGCTTCATTAATTGGCTCTGTATGTGGCAATTTACAGTTTATGTAGAGGCAATTTTTCCTCATGAAAAAGCTGATTACATTACAGCTCATTAACAAGAACACCTTTGTTACTGAAAGTTTCTCTTAAGCATAGCTAAGGCTCCCTGTGACCTACTTCTAATGCCTTTAGAGTTCTCAGATTTCTCATTTTTATTTAAGTACCTACCTTACATATGATTGGCTGCAGGATAAGATAGTCTCACAGTCTAATTTTAGACTGGAAGATGTAGATTTTCTTCTGTGAGAAATAAATTCAAAAATAACTTTTTAGATCATAAGATGCTGGCAAGTTTATGAAAATAGTTCACATTTCCATTCTAGCAGTTGAGAAAGGAGAACAGCAATCCTGAACATTTATAACTCTCTTCTCATTCTTTGTATTCAGATGAATACATATTTTCTTTATCTTTGGCCCCAGAGGATTTCCTTCTCAGGAACTTTTCTATTGCTTGTATTGCCAAAAGCAGGTTTTTTGTTGTTTGTTTTTTGTTTTTTGTTTTTCTGGAAGATTCTGTAGAATTGAATGTGAATTTAAAAGAGAGCTTGTAGAGATATTTAATGGGGTTTAAAGCAACTTCTGTGGAATGCTAAATAATCTAACACAGAATAAGTTCTTCTTTAGTTTTTTGCTAGCCTATAAAATCCTGTAGTATGAATATAATCTTCTGTTTAAATACCCCTGAAAAAAATCTGAAAAAAGAGATAGCAGTATATATTAATCTACTGGTTTTTGCATACCTCTCATCGATAAATTGACTTTATATAAGATATTGAAGTGTATTATTTAGAGATTCCTAAAGTACTGCATCACCATTAAACTTTGGATTTCTGGGGATTTCTAGCTGAACACCACCTTTTGCTGACATTAGTAGAAATGGATTTTATTCAGTGACTGGACAATCATATTGGTATGTCTACAGACCCCGAATGGTCTAACAGTGGAATGAAAGATGTGACCCAAGTAGCATATATCTTTCTGACATCTTTCTTTGGTCCTCTTTGAGTTATTTTACATGTAAACATATCATTGCACTTCTTGCATGATCTTTTACATATCCTCATCTTTAACCACAGCTGTGAAGGCATACTCAGACAATATAATCAGACAACTCAGGGATATATATTTAAATTAACTGGCTCACCTCAAGGTATGTTCTACCTTCAGATTTCATTTTCAACTTTGTGCTTGTAGGTAACTTGCTGAATGCTACATGTATGAATTACACACGAACCTGTAGATGTCCTTCAGCATCATGGAAGCAGTAGTTCACCTGAACACACTCACAGTCTTCATAAAACCATGCATGAGTAGACTCAGGATCCACACAGAAGAATCCACATTCAGAGGACTGTATAATGATTTGCCTCTGATCAAGGCCGTAAACCCTTAGATGAATATTCTTCTCAGAGCTGCACAAATCTCATATTTATATGACTATTGTTCATGATGTGCAATGTCTTTGTTCTTATTGTTTCTTCTCTAATGCACAGTTAATCTGGGCCTTTTTCTACTATACAGCACCTTTTTTTCCATTTTTGGGGGGTTTTGTATACATTCTCTAAGGGTTGCACTTAGTAGATAATATTTCCTGCTATTAAAAAATGGGAATCGAGAGCAGGTCTAAAAGAAAGCGGTTTGGATTGGAATAATCTGGTTTGTATAATTAGATTAGTATCAGCAGCTTTAAAGGCTTATCAGAATCCTCAGTGTTTCACTGTAAAGACAGACAGATGATTAGGCAGACATAAGTTTCACTAAGACAGTTGGATCCAATGAATTTACCCTTCAACATATTTACAAGGTAAAGCTGCCTTTGCAGTCCCCTTAGGATAATGCCACATACAGCGTTCAGCTAATTTACAATGGAAATGTATCATTGTAACTAGACAATGAGATGTCTTTATACAAAGATGTGTAAAAGTTCACCAAGCTCCATGCAATATCGCTTCAGGACTTGAACCCAGACCCTGCATGTATTTAAGGGACTATATTCTACACATGACAGTATTATTTCTTTTGACTGTTTTGTTTGTGTCAGGGAACTCCAGCATGAAAGGACAACTTGAACAGAAAGATGCAAAAGTGCAACAGCACTTTGCTTCAGGTTTGAACTACAAACATTAATGTTCTTTCTTCATTCATGGTCTATTTAATCACAAACCATGGCATAGTTATTGATTTCTCACACAAAAACGCGACGCAGGACATGTGGGGCTTGGGGGCTGCTGGGGACAGGGAAGGTCAGGTGTTTCCCACGGGGCTGTCAGGGCAGGACCTGGCAGCCAGGACCATCCCACTGCCCCACTAGGGAGCAGGAGAGCAGGGGGGCAGCCAGGGCAGCCCCAGGCACTGGGGACCTCCCTGGGGCAGGGACAGGGGTGGGACACAGGTCCTGGGCTGGGATGAAACAGGGCATATGATCTGTCCAGTGTTTCATGAAAAAAAAGTTTCTGTGAACCCTAATTAATGGTAATGGCAGGATATTACTAGCTTGTACGCTGAGGTGTGAATCATTAGTCTTTTGTAAACCACCTACTTTTCCCAACACCACTGGCAAGAATATAGCTCTGTCCAGAGCTGTAAAAAACTCTGGCAGCTTTCCAAGTTTTGCAAATACTTAAGTCTTATAACTCATACATAACTGCCATCATAAGGACTGAAGGATTTCTATATACTGGTCAAGGACTAATATCTTCACAAACTTAGTTCAACTAAAAATTGTAAGCATCATTATTTTGTTATGAAGCTAAGATTAAATCTAGAATTGTGCTCCTGAATTGGGGATACTTTACAAAAGAAAGATTCTATTTGATAGGTAGTATTTCTAAGTGACACATGAACGGGCAAATTCTATCGAAGACAAGAAGATTGTGCATGTGCTCAAAACCCAGTACCTGTAAGTCATTTGCTGAATTGGTGCCTGGCTGTCAAATTATTCTATAAAAATACATAGTTTGGCCACTTCAGAGATTTAGAAAATACTTTTTTGTGGTAACAGAGGTGTTCTCAGGACTACATGGTAATTATTTTGAAAGTTAAGAAATAAAGTGGCTAGATTAGATAATAGGTATTGTCCTTGTGAATTCAGACAGATCTGTTAGGTGGCTGTATTGGATTAAAGTGCCAAGGTTTTGGTAGCGAGATGGCTGCAGGCGAGAAACTTTCCCTGTGTCTGACAGAGCCCATGCCAGCAGGCTACAAGACGGACCTGGACCTGGCTAATGCCAAGGCCCACCAGCGATGGTGGTAGCACCTCTGGGATAACATATTTAAGAAGGTGAAAAGCTGCTGGGCAACAGCAGCCAGGAGAGAGGAGTGAGACTATGTGAGAGAAGAGCTCTGCAGACACCAAGGTGAGTGCAGAAGGAGGGCGAGGAGGTGCTCCAGGAGGCAGAGCAGGATTCCCCCGCAGGCCGTGGTGCAGGCCATGGTGAGGCAGCTGTGCCCTGCGCCCAGGGAGGTCCATGGGGGAGCAGATCTCCACCTGCAGCCCGGGGAGGAGCCCACCCCGGAGCAGGGGGATGTGCCCGAAGGAGGCTGTGACTCCGTGGGAAGCCCGTGCTGGAGCAGGCTCCTGGCGGGACCTGTGGCCCCGTGGAGAGAGGAGCCCACGCTGGAGCAGGTTTGCTGGCAGGAGCTGTGACCCCGTGGGGGACCCACGCTGGAGCAGCCTGTGCCTGAGGGACTGCACCCCGGGGGAGGGACCCACGCTGGGGCAGGTCGTGAAGAGCTGCAGCCTGTGGGAAGGACCCACCTTGGAGAAGCTGATGGAGGACTGTCCCCTGTGGGAGGGACCCACGCTGGGGCAGGGGAAGAGTGTGAGGAGTCCTCCCCCTGAGGAGGAAGGAGCGGCAGAGACAAGGGGTGATGGACTGACCACAACCACCATCCCCTGTACCCCTGTGCCGCTGGGGGGGGAGTAGGGAGAGGAAATCAGGGGAAAAGTTAAGCCTGGGAAGAAGGGAGGGTTGGGAGGAAGGTGTTTTAAAATTGTATTTCATTTCTCATTATCCTACTCTGATTTGAATGGTAATAAATTAAATTAAATTTTCAAGTTGCGTCAGTTTTGCCCATGATGGTAACTGCTGAGTGATGTCCCTGTCATCTCAACTCATGAGCCTTTCTCTCCCCTGTCCAGCTGAGGAGGTGAGTGATTGAGCAGCTTTGCTGGGCACATGACATCCCGCCAGGGTCAATGCAGCACAGTGACAAAAGAGGTTTTATCTGAGGTTCATGAAAATTTTCCAGCTAATATATTTTTGCTGAAAAATTGTGATGAAATCGAAGTGAAATATTTAGATTTTTTTTTCAAGGAAAACTTGATTTCTCATAGTCAAGCATTCCATATCTTAAATAATTACATTGAAACTATAATATTTGTATCTGATTTGTTTTCTTGTATGCTCTAACAAGAGGAGTTGGTTTGCTTTTTTTTTATTTGTTTGTTTGTTTTGTTCGTTTCCACTCTGCAAGCTGGTTTTCTCAGCTCTATTGCATCTTCCAAGCAAGAAAAATATCTCATTGCAATTGCTTCCCTTTACCACAAGCAAGATTATGCTTCATCACAGCATGACGGGCAGTAACAGAGACATCAGGATGTCCAGTTTATAAAGGGCGACATCAGGGAATAATACAAACTTCAAATCATTTATGTCTCTAAATCTCATTATTGTTTCCATTAGCTTTCAATTTTTAGCTGGCAATATGTCCATAGTCACTTTCGTCAAAAATGACTTTTTAGAAATTTATTATCATCAAATTGTCCACATAGAATATGTCTGCCTTCAAATGTTGATAATTTTTCTTTATGCTTCACTTACAACTTAGCTGTGATTTGTTAGGCTCATGAATCAAGAAACCCATTTACAGAGTAGTATAGACTTGGATAATTAAGCCTAACATGGAGCTGCGCTGGTGACAGTGATAGCTGCCCATATGGTCTGCCTACCTGGATAACCTGTAAATTAAAGAGCAGCCTTGCAAGGAAGTGGAAACTGTTTCTGCTCATAAGAGTGAGAAAGGCAAGATGGTGTCATACCCAGTTATGCGTATGTTCAAATTGTAAGTTTGCAGCAGTCTGTGTTCTCAGATCCCCATGGCCATCTAGTCTTTGACATACCCTTGACCTCCCTTGAACACACTGGCTACAGCTCCTTCCTGACAGAGGAATATAAGCAGTTAAACTTGCTTGTGGGTTAAGAAAAATCTAAGTAAGAATCAGAGGAAGTGGTGTTATATGATGGAATAGAAAACTGTTGGAAGTAGAAAACTAAGACTTCAGATTGTTTTGAGAGGTTAACACCAGAGCAACACCCTTAGTGATCTATGGTTTTTCAGTGTCTGGTACTTATGTTCAGGATTAACCCTGAGACAGTAAAGTAAATTAAGACAGTAGAGTAACTAGATTAGCCTTTCAAAAAATTATGGTAATACCCAGTGGGAAGAAACACCATTAAATTAGACATAGGAATTTACATCTTTTGGGCAGTTATTGGTAAATGATCTGGCACCCAGCTGAAATGAAAAGGGCAATGACATTTGCCTTTCTCAAAAATTGTTCTGTTACCTTACAGTCATGTCCAATACCATAGGGACTTGTCTATAAATGTGAGTGGAGTCAAGCTCTCACTGTGCATGAATGAAATAACTTTAATATATATGTATACACATATATGTAATTCGGTGTATATAGGATCATATGCATTGGTTTAACAGGATTTGAGGCATTCTTTTATCTTACTGTAGTTTCTAAAGGCAGATTAGCATCCATATGAAACTGTTGAGAACATTGTTTGGCCAAAAATTACTACCAATGATGAGATCATGAAAACCAAACTATCCCTCTCCACCAGAAACAAACAAACAAATAAGCCCAGAACAAAAAAAGCTTCACAAATTTTTCTGATGATTTTTTTTTAGTTTTGTGAGCTGGTAGCAGGAGAATGAAAAAAAAAAAAAAAAAAAAAAAAAAAAAGAAACAAAACCCAAAAAAACAACAACAAACCTTCACAAGGGAATTCACAAAGGCAAGCTAAATCTGGAAATCAGTAAACATGGAAATGTTATGATACTATTTTTTGCAGTCTCTTTGTAGAGTAGAAATGCACTTTAAGGTAACTCAGCCATTACCATCTATGTTTAATTACTCCTTTGACAATGGATTTTTTCCTGGTATGTTAAGTGACTATATTGTACAGTCCAAACCCATTATTGACCTAACCTCATTGGTGTGAAAAAGATGATGTCAGTAAGTTATTTTTTTGCCACTCCCTGTCATTTAGCACAGTACTAACACCAAGTTCTCTGACAGGATTATGCAGTGTGTTTATTGACATTGATGAAACTAATATTGTAGTTTGACTCACTGAATTTAAAGTGGTCAGATTTGTGCAAAATAACGTTAAGGATTTTATAGATTTTGCATAAGATGAATAAGTACAAGTATGCAGCTTGAATGTGCCTTTTCTTGCTGTTATGGCATATTGACACAAGCTTTAATATTGATACTATACTATAACTACATAGTAGTAAAAAAGTGTTTCATAAGGATATATGTTGTGGCAGTTTCAAAATTACATAAACCACATTGAAAGAAACACTTTGTCATGTTTACTACAGTGTTGCATAACTTTCTTAACTGTGTTAGAAAAACTAAAACATAAAACTTCTTACACGCTGAGATTTTGCCTTAGCAGTATTTGCTAAAAGAAGCAGTGGCCACCTATACTCACCCATACCTTTAGCAAGATTATAACATTATCTCATTCTTAGTTTCCTGTAGTAAAAGAAAGCTAATTAAAGACACACTTATTAGGGCTGAGGTCCATCTAATGACACCACAGTTTTCAGGTCAAAAATCTGCTTAGTGTCTTCTTCAGTGTTGAGTTTTTCACCATCCAGGCACAGACAAACAAAATTGTAGCCCCAGATCTGATTAATGAAATTAAGACTAATGACCCAGGAGGATAAGATTTTCTCACGCTGATGATCTGATGCTGTTTATAGCTTGGTCTAAGGCCAGCCTACACTTGCCATTGGCTTTTTCTCTCGTTGTAATGTGGGAGTCAATGTTTCGAAAAAAGCATGATGTAAAATTAACTATTTTACAGAACAGGTGTGGCATGCACGTTTAGGAATATAATAGCTTCTGAAAGCGAAAATCTCAGAACTTTAATCTGCCACTGAAAATCTACTCTTTTCTAGACAACAGTCTTCCACCCGAAGCCCAAGTGGTGCATAAAATCCTTTTCTCATCTTCATTCAAAATCTGGAAAGTTATGTAATAAGGTCTTAGTTACATCTTTGATTACATTGCTGTGCTATAGATGCTCTGTTAAGAATCTGATGAATTTCAAACATTGTCAACACAGACTAGCTTCGCTTTAGAAAAATGTATAGAGCAGAGACACAAAATGTACCTCTGTAAAATTGCATGGAATTCCCAGTTCTGACTGGAAATAATAAGCTCATCATATACAATATTTTTCTTGTTATATGTTTCTTGTTTAGAGATTGTATTCAGCTACACATTGTGGAAAACTTGTAGTTACTTTAAGATTTTTAATTATTTCTCTAGAATTGAAATGTGAAAATCTTCAAATAAACAATTTTTTTGCAGTACGAAGAATTTCTATCTTCCCAAAATATACCTGGAATTACTTCAACATTTCTAGTGAAAATTCAAATAGATGAGATCAGTATGATTCTAGGTTTTGTAACCAGTTGTAACTGGGGGTAACATTTCTACATTTTATGAACAAAAACCAAGTATTTAGCAATGAATGCTTCTAATCTATTTTCTTTTGCTGGTCATTTGTAGGGAGGGAAATGTCATACTGCAAGATACAGAAAAGATGAGAGAATTGCCCACAGTCACATGATATATCAGTGGCATAAAGAGAAATAAAAAATTAGGTCTATAGCATTCTCCCAAGACTTTTGCTTCAGCAGAGGCATGCTGTTCACCTTGAGAAATGCTTGAGTTTGAAATACTTTCTTGAATTTTTATTGTACTAACAGTGATTAAAAAAAAAAAAAAAAAAAGAAAAAAAAAAGAAGCGCTTTTCATATGGCTCTCAGAAAGATTTTCAAGGGTTCTGTGAGTTCCAGGATTAAACTGTTTAGTGAGACTTAAATAATAAGTATATATCTTTTCTTCCACTCATTAACAGAATAAGGTGAAAAATAGAGAAAATCCGTTCCCTTGTAACATTTAAAATGAGACTGTGAATGGAAAGAAAAAAAAGGATAATTGGCAAATGTTTTATAAAAGAAGAACAGTGCTCCAACAATTACTGGTGTAGGAAAATGGATTGAAGGGGAAAAAAAAATAAGAGAAATGGATGAAGGACATGTTGTAGAATGGACTGGAGCTCTTTCAAAATTTAACAGCTTTAAACTGCATCCAATAATTATTCAAAAATCAGCATAATTATCAGAAGATAATACTTTTGTTGCTAAACACAATTTTGATGATGGTTCCAATGAACGGTTCTTGCAATTCTTGGAGGTTCAGACTGGCTGTAAAGTGGATGCTTACCATGTAATTAAATTATTCATAGCTAAGGAGAGTATCTTTCTATAAACACTTGGTTCCATCAACCACACTGCATAGATGTTGTGCATTAATTCCATTAATTTTCTGAATTCTTAGTAGTGTTTAGTGAAAGTTTTTTTTTCAGCCTGACTAATTCCGGATTAGTTCTTTTTTTCAGCCTAAAGTAATTCCTGATCTAGATATCTAGTCTACCTGTGTCTTATTTTCTGTTTGTTTTGCCATATTATTTGTAGAACAACATGTGTATCTCCTATAAAAGACTTTTTTTTTTTTTTTTTTTACCTGATTACCAGATATTTTTAAAAGCTCTACTTTTTTAGTAGTTCTTATTTTGCAATATGGTATTTGGGCTAGTTAAACCAAGAATTTTCTGCAACTCTATACATCTAGCAAAGACTAAAGTATATGTAGCACTCAATTGTACTTGCACAAAATTTAAAAATTTTGGTGGGATATGCATACAGGTAAAGGAGCAACTGTGTGGTTAAATGGAAGTGTTGATTTTTCTTTTAGGATACTATTCAGGGGAATTATTGCTATTTTTAATGACTAATGGCATAATTACATTTTCAATTACATGAACCACTAAGTAAATTTCCTATTTCTACCTGCCTAATCTCTTACATTGCTCTTATAAAAACAGGTCTTTATTCCCTTTCTAATTAATTTTATTTATACACAGTAAAACCATTGTGCTGCATATTTCAAACACTTTCATTTTAATTTGTTGGCTAATAATAGCACATTTAATGTACAGGTGTGTTTACCAGGCCTTCACACACTATATTAAGACAGCTCAAAATGAATAACCCCATTCTCTCTTTACTCCTACCTCTAACAATGGGTAGTGCAATTGCACTTATGAAATTCCCACATACTCACTCTTTGGTCACTTCAGAATATTTTTAATGGAAATTTTATCCCAAAAAACTATACAATAAATATAAGATTACTATTTCTTGAGTCTTTAAGAACTGGATTTCTGAAGCAAATTTCAGGTATATGTTCACTGTAGCTGATTTCTATAGTATTTCTCATGAGAAAGGATATAATGAACTGTAACCATCATATGAATATGACAGTTGTATCGTTATTGCATCTTCAGGAATTAATGAGGTCAATAGCTGTCCTGGTTCAGCTAGGGTAGGGTTAGATTTCCCCAGCAGAGAAGGGGGAAGGGATCTCCAGGCCAGTTATTCATACCATGCTGACATCAGGTCCGGGCGCAGCAGCACGGGAAGCTTTCATTTGTGGCTTTGGTTGTGGGGAGCACGCGAGCGAGCTGTCCGTATCCATTGCAATATTTCTCTGTATATCTTTTGTCTTGTTTACTGTTATTACTGTTTATTGTTGTTATCATTGCTACTGTTGTTGTTCAGATTGCTTATTATACTGTTGTATTAAATTTCTTCTTATTTTAACCCGGGGTTTGTGCCCTACTTGTGTCCGAGGGTAGGGGAGGGACAATGGCAATGTGCTCTCCGGTCCCGGCAGGGCCTAAACCAACACAGCCTTTTTTGGCTCACCAACGTGGGGCACAAGAGGGCTGAAATAAGAATCAAAAAGGAACAGACCCTGACCAGAGTGTACTACAGCAATCTGTTGGGTGTAATTTTTCTGTTTGTATTTGTACTATTTGATAAGAAAATATTTGCAATGCTGGCCCACTTGCTTGCGTGGTGGGGCTGGATAAATCCTTATATCCACTGTGTGTTCCCAGTGCTGGTGTTTGTTGTTGGTGGAAAATGTATAAAGGGGATTGTTTTGTTATACCGGTTACTGACTGCTTATAATGTATTGTGGGGGTGAGCCGGTACCTGTTTGCCGTTTGGGCTTTAGTTAGGGGTCTCACCCCCTCTGTGGGCGAGCCAGGGGAAGAGATCCTCTCGGTTTTGAGGAATTTCAATTATCCTTGGAGCCTGCAGGCCACTGTGATTGCTGCACAATGCCTTCTGAATGCCTGCCTGATTTCGGTTTTGGCCATGCGGCACTTGTCTAACAACAGCAGTGCCCAGAAACCTGCCCCGAGGTCAGATAATAGTGAGTGGCAAGGGGTGTGGTAAAAGATGGGCAAAGGCCTGAGTCGGTGGGCGCCTCCAATGCTTTGGAATTTCACTCCTGAACCAATGCAGAGCCCTGATAAGCTGATGGAGTGCTTAGAAAGGGTGTGTTACCAAGCGGGCAAAACCCAGGAGACACAAATCGCTGCAATGTGTTGGGGACTTGCCCAGGCATACCGTGTCCTCTTTAATACCACCCACTGCCCTCAAGGGGGAGAAAGGGCTGCAGGACCTGAGAGTGAAATTACTTGTACAGAATCTGGGCCGGGGCAACAGGCAGAACCAGTTTCAGTCACCTCCACCAGCACAGCGACTGAGCCAGAGAGCCAGCCAGTGCCGGTGTCAGTTGCCCCAGTACAGAAAACAAAATATACCAGAAAGTCAGTTCGCAAAGTGGGGGATGGGGATGAGCCAGGCCCAGCACAGGAACAGGAGGAAGGGCCAGTGGTGATCGTCCGATATCTATCCCTGACTGAGCTGCGAGATATGCGGAGAGATTTTGGCCGCCTGGGAGGCTAGCAAATTGACACCTGGCTGCTCCGATGCTGGGACAATGGAGCCAGTGCTTTTGAGATGGAGGGGAGAGAGGCCAGGCAGCTGGGATCTTTGGCCAAGGATGCTGGCATTGATAGGGAAATAGGGAAACAGACTCAAACCCTCAGCCTTTGGAAGCGACTCCTGCTCAGCGTAAGGGAGAGGCACCCCTACAAGGATGATATCCTATGTCAGCTAGGCAAATGGACCAGCATTGAGAAAGGCATCCAGAACCTCAGGGAACTGGCTGTGTTTGAGATGATCTATGGTGATCAGAATGATGAGCAGTCACCCATGGACACAGATCAGGCCCCTTGCACACACCTGATGTGGCAAAAGTTCCTGAAGAGCGCACCAGAAGCACACTCAAAAGCACTGGCAATAGTGTCCTGGTGGACAGACACACAGACTCAAACAGTGGATGGAGTGGACGGCAAGCTCCGGCAATATGAGGGAAATCTCCCTTCATCTCACCATTCCTGGGTCTCAGCTGTGGAGGAACTGTCTCAGAGGGTCCAGAAAATGGAAGAGGACATGTCCTACATTCCACCTGCACGGGCTGATGTCTCAGCCATTAGAAGTAAACGTTTCCCCACCCAAGAGAAAGGCAGCAGAAGGCACACACCACGAGGCACCCTGTGGTTTTTCCACCATGATCATGAAGAAAACATGAGGAGGTGGGATGGACAGCCCACTGCTGCCCTAGCTGCACGAGTAGAGCAGCTGAAAGGGAAGACCATCACCAAAGGGGAGTCCTCCAAGAAGAGCGCAGCTCCAGTGTCCAGTCAGAAATCCCCCAGGCAGAACAGAATGGCCAATGTTATGTCTGACCCTCTTGAGGGCATGTGATGTTTTGACTCTGGCTAAATGCCAGGTATCCACCAAGTCGCTCTATCACTTTCCCCCCCCCCCCTCCCCTTTTCCCTTGTTTTCTCAACAGGGGAAAGAGGGGAAAGAGGGTAAACTAACCCTTGTGCGTGAAACAAAAGCAGTGTTAATATAAGCAAAGTGAAGCAAAGGTCCACGAGCGGAAGCAAAAGCAAACAGATTTACACTCTACTTCCCATGGACAGGCGCTGTGGGGCCTTCTCAAGAGCAGGGCTCCCATACACGGAGTGGTTGACTCGGAGGACCAAGGGTGACCCCACCCCCTTCCTCCTTTCTCCCAGCTTTATACTGAGCAGACGTCACATGGTCTGGAATATCCCCTTGGTCCGTTCGGGTCAGCTGTCCTGGCTGTGTCCCCTCCCAAGATCTTGCCCACCCCGTCCCACTGGGGGAAATGTCGGAAAGAGCCTTGGTGCTGTGTAAGCACTGCTCAGCAGCAGCCACAACACCAGGGTGCTGCCAACACCCTGCCAGCCCCCAACATAAAACACAGCACCGTGAAGGCTGCTATAGGGGAAAACCAATTCCGGCTCAGCCAGACCCAGTACAGGGGACCAGTAAATCATTCTTACAAGAAGTGAGTGATGATGAGCAGGATTAGAGGGGCCCTGCCTTCAGCCAGGTGGAGGAAAGGGATAATCGGATTTACTGGGCAGTGTGGATCCGATGGCCTGGCACGTCAGACCCACAAGAGTGTAAGGATTTGGTGGACACTGGCGCACAGTGCACCCTGATGCCATCGAGCTACAGTGGGGTTGAATCCATCTGCATCTCCAGAGTGACAGGGGGATGCCAACAGCTGACCCTGCTGGAAGCTGAAGTGAGCCTGACTGGGAAGGACTGGCATAAGCACCCCATTGTGACTGGCCCAAATGCCCCGTGCATCCTGGGCATAGACTACCTCAGGAGAGGGTACTTCAGAGACCCAAAAGGGTACCGGTGGGCTTTTGGTGTAGCTGCCCCGGAGGAGGTTGAACAGTTGTCCACCTTACCCGGCCTCTCAGAGGATCCCTCAGTGGTGGGGTGGCTTAAGGTTGAGGAGCAGCAAGTGCCGATTGCTGCCAGGACGGTGCACCGGCGGCAGTACCGCACCAACCGAGATTCCCTGGTCCCCATCCATCAGCTGATCCATCAACTAGAAAGCCAGAAGGTGATCAGCAAAACTCACTCACCCTTCAACAGCCCTGTATGGCCAGTGAGAAAGCCCAATGGCGAATGGAGGCTGACTGTGGACTACCGTGGCCTGAATGAAGTTACGCCAGCAATGAGTGCTGCAGTGCCGGACATGCTGGAGCTCCAGTATGAACTGGAGTCGAAGGCAGCCAAGTGGTACGCCACGACTGACATTGCTAACGCGTTCTTCTCCATTCCGATAGCGCCAGAGTGCAGGCCACAGTTTGCGTTCACTTGGAGAGGCATCCAGTACACCTGGAATCGATTGCCCCAGGGGTGGAACCACAGCTCCACCATTTGCCATGGACTGGTCCATACTGCACTGGAGAAAGGTGGGGCTCCAGAACACCTGCAGTACATTGATGACATCATTGTATGGGGGGACACAGCCGAGGAAGTCTTTGAGAAAGGGAAGAAGATAATTGAAATCCCCCTGAAGGCCGGCTTTGCCATTAAGCAAAAGAAAGTCAAGGGGCCTGCAAGGGAAATTCAATTCCTAGGGATAAAATGGCAAGATGGGAGTCACCACATCCCAATGGAGGGGATAAATAAGATAACAGCCATGGCCCGACCAACCTCTAAAAAGGAGACTCAGTCTTTCCTGGGCGCTGTGGGGTTCTGGAGGATGCACATCCCCAACTACAGCCTGATTGTGAGCCCTCTCTACCACATAACCTGTAAGAAGAACGATTTTGAATGGGGCCCTGAGCAACAACAATCCTTTGAACAGATTAAGCAGGAGATTGCCCAGGCAATAGCCCTCGGGCCAGTCCAGGAAGGGCAGGAGGTTAAGAACATGCTCTACACCGCAGCCGGGGAGAATGGCCCTACCTAGAGCCTCTGGCAGAGAGCACCTGCGGAGACCTGAGGCCGACCTCTGGGCTTTTGGAGCCGGGGATACAAAGGCTCTGAAGCTAATTACACACCAACTGAGAAGGAGATACTGGCAGCGTACGAAGGAGTTCGGGCTGCCTCAGAAGTGGTCGGCACTGAAACACAGCTCCTCCTGGCACCCCGACTGCCGGTGCTGGGGTGGATGTTCAAAGGAAAGGCCTCCTCCACACATCATGCAACAGATGCCATGTGGAGTAAATGGGTTGCGTTGATAACACAACGGGCTCGAACAGGGAACCCCAGCTGCCCAGGGATACTAGAGGTGATTACGAACTGGCCAGAGAGCAAAGATTCCGGGACGTCACCAGAACAGGAGGCGACACGTGCTAAGGACGCCCCACCATATAATGAGCTGCCGGATGAGGAGAAGCGATATGCCCTGTTCACTGATGGGTCTTGTCACATTGTAGGAAAACATCGACAGTGGAAGGCTGCTGTGTGGAGTCCCACACGACGGGTCACTGAAGCTGCTGAGGCACAGGGTGAATCGAGCCAGTTTGGCAGAGGTGAAAGCCGTTCAGCTTGCTTTGGATATTGCTGAGCGGGAAAAGTGGCCAAGGCTCTACCTCTACACCGACTCATGGGCAGTGGCGAATACCCTGTGGAAATGGCTGCAGCAATGGAAGCAGAACAACTGTCAACATAAGGGTAAAACCCTCTGGGCTGCTGAAGTATGGCAGGACATTGCAGCCCGTGTGGAAAACCTCGTTGTGAAGGTGCGCCATGTGGATGCCCATGTACCCAAGAGTCGGGCCACTGATGAACATCGACACAACCAGCAGGCAGATCAAGCTGCTAAGATCAGAGTGGCTCAGGTGGACTTGGACTGGCAGCGCAAAGGTGAACTGTTCATAGCCCGGTGGGCCCATGAGACCTCGGGCCACCAAGGTAGGGATGCAACATACAGGTGGGCTCGAGATCGAGGGGTGGACCTCACCATTGACACCACTGCAGAGATCATCCACAGATGTGAGACGTGTGCTGCAATCAAACATGCCAAGCGGGTGAAGCCCCAGCGGAATGGAGAGCGATGGCTGAAATATAGATATGGAGAGGCCTGGCAGATCGACTACATCACACTGCCACAGACCCGCCACAGGAAGCGCCACGTGCTCACGATGGTGGAAGTAACCACTGGATGGCTGGAAGCTTACCCAGCGCCCCACGCCACCGCCCGGAACAACATCCTGGGCCTTGAAACCCAAGTCCTGTGGCGACACGGCACCCCAGAGAGAATTGAGTCAGACAACGGGACCCGCTTCCGAAACAACCTCATAAATGCCTGGGCAGAAGAACACAGCATCGAGTGGGTCTGCCATATCCCCTACCACGCACCAGCCTCTGGGAAGATCGAACGCTACAATGGACTGTTAAAAACCACACTGAAATCACTGGGAGGTGGGACCTTCAAACACTGGGACATGCATCTAGCAAAGGCCACCTGGCTAGTCAGCACAAGAGGATCTGCCAGTCGAGCTGGCCTGGCTCAGTCGAAACCTCCACGTGCTGTAGATGGGGATAAAGTCCCTGTGGTGCGCATGAGGAATATATTGGGAAAAATGGTCTGGTTTAGTCCTGCACCAGGCAAAGGTAAAGGCAAACCCATCCACGGGATTGCTTTTGCCCAAGGACCTGGGTGTACCTGGTGGGTGATGCAGGACAATGGAGAGGTCCGATGCGTACCACAGGGGGACTTCATTCTGGGTGAGAACATGCCGTGAATTATGCTGTGCCTTTGTAAATTGTTGTTTTGTTATTGTTAACTGCTAAATGGCAGCTGGACATGACGCAGACGGTATAGAATAAAGGGGTGGATTATGTCCTGGTTCAGCTAGGATAGGGTTAAGTTTCCCAGCAGAGAGAGAGGGGGAAGGGATCTCCAGCCGGGTTATTCATACCATGCTGGCGTCAGGTCCAGGCTCGGGAGCGCGGGAACTTTTTCCTTGGTGGCTTTGGTGGTGGGGAGCACATGGCAGGCTTGTTCCGTAACCATTATGGTATTTCTCTGTATATCTTTTGTCTTGTTTACTGTTACTGCTGTTTATTGTTGTTATCATTGCTACTGTTGTTCAGATTGTTTATTACACTGTTGTATTAAATTTCTTCTTATTTTAACCCAGGGTTTGTACACTACTTGTGTCCGAGGGTGGGGGAGAGACAATGGCAAAGTAGTCTCCAGTCCCGGCAGGGCTTAAAACCATCACAATAGCTTAGCCATTTTCTTTTAAGAATTATTGAAATTACATATTTTAATAAATAAGACAGTTTAGTATTAGCAATGATACTCCTCAGATAGGATCTATAAAAAGTTATCAAAGTTACAATTTCAGCACCTGATAATTTAGATTTTCTATTGCATAACCTGTGAGAAGCAATAGGAGAACTTTTATAATTTTTGTGATTATCTGGGAAAAATAACATATAGAAATACAAAAGGACACGGGATAATGTGTCCATCTCAGGCTAGGAATTCTTAAATTCCTACACAGCCCTGTATGCTTGAGATCATAATCTTATTATCTCATTTCAGTTACAAGAATTTTACAGTGTTTATTCTTGATTCTAAATCATTTCTATTTAATTTAAAACACATTTGGTAGAGGTTTTTGCCCCCATCAGTTTCCTTTGCCACTTCAAATAGAGCTTCATCACAGGCAATTAGTTGATGAAATGATAGTATGTAGACTCATTTACAGGCAGTGCTTGGTTTGTTCACTTTTTACCTAATAAATTAGTTTCTCCTCTTTCCATCAACTGGAACAATGGAAAATTTGCTTACAAGGAAACATGCCTCATGTCTTATGTTTTACATTAACCTTCGCATGACTGGATTATGGAAGAAACTGTGCAAAACATTTCTGTGAAGAACATTTTAGTTCTTGCTTTTTTGCAACTTTTTCTATGGAAATAGTTTTAGTTTCATTTCTTCGTTTGTATCTTGTGGCTTTATCTTCAAAAATATAAAGCACTGATCTTCAAAGATAGAGCTTAACTATTGGAACTGTCAAACACCTATTCTGTGAATGGTTAATTTTTCAAATGTGAGTATAGATACCAGAAGGCAAAACCATATTGTTTCTTTGTTCAGCAATAAGGATTTTTCCATCTGCTGTTTCAGTACTAACTTAGTCTACATTCACTTACAGCCAACACAGTCATAACTCTACTTTGAAGTAAAATCATCCAGAAATGGAGAAAAATGTCTGAGTGGACAGACACTGAAGAATCCCCTTTAAGCAGACAGACCATTTCCACAGCCTTATACATAGAAACACCTATAGCCCTTTTGTAGGGGTTGAAGCCATGTGATAAATTGCATGATCAGGCGATAAATTGCACAGCCATGTACCTCTGACTGCCTTACCTGCCCTCTACTCACTAATCTATCTCCTGGGACTTTCTTAGCATCCAAAGCCCTGAACAACTTCAGATATATGCCATCTTAATTTTAAATCAGCTAAACAGTAATAAAAGTCTTATTACTTCCTATGTCCAGAAAAATGAAACAAATCAACCAAGATACACTGAAGGTGATTTTAATTTCTGTGGCTGTAACAGATTTTCTTAGACAAAAAGTCCTCATTTACAGTCAAATGTCATGTACAGAGATAAAAAGGTGTTCTCTTTTCACTAGAAAAGGGACATATATTCAGCTTTTTAATAGCAGCCACAAAGTAGCTTTTAACCCTGGAAAATTCTGATATACTTCCTAATTGCTCCTTTTTACATGAAGACAGTCTTTTATAGACCAAATTTAGAAGCTTTTAAGTTTCACTATTCCTGTCCTGTATTTGATAACCATGGCATCTAATTCTACATTTGGAAAGAAAACCATATGTATGTGTGTCCATGTAAACATATATATATATATAAATATATATATATATAAAAATAAATATATATATATATAAAAAATTTCTAATTTTCAAAACTTTTACAGTAATTTGTTAAAACAGGCTTTTTGTAATATGTGTGATATACACAGAGTCTCTATTGGTATGTGATCTGTGCAAAGGAGATATGGATAAAAATTTCAGAAGTTGAGACCTGCAAGTCATCAACACAGGACATCCTTAATGTGTCATATGCTTATTCACTCTATAGACACATATGCATGGTCCCAGACTCACAGTGTTTCAAAGATGAACAGCTGATGGCAAAATTGGCTGGCACCCAGGAGAAATGCTACTGAAACACAAGTACTCCTGGCTGCCTTGAGATCTCCATGATCAGCTCCCAAATTCTGTAAATAACCAGCCAGGCTTTAAAAGATACCTCACCCTGAACATTCTCAGGTAAATATGTAGCTCCAGATTACACTGTGATTACCTCAAATTAAACATTGTTCTTCTTCTGTCTTTGCAGTACTCTGTAACACCCTAATGCAGAGGAATGCTGAGATTTTCTTTAACAACTCTGGAAAAGGACTTCCTTAATAATACACCTGCTGTAACGGTTCTTCCACAACTGGTATCTCATCATGGGCATACACCACAGGCAGAATAAAAGGTCTAGCTAGAGTCTTCCAAGGCCAGATTTCATTCTCCTACATGACTGATCTGTCAACAAAGGCCACTGGAACTTTCTGGGAAGGTGATAAAGCTAGTAAGCACTAATGACTACCCATACACCCAGCTGGCATTGCAACTGCCTCTGTGCCTCTGTTTATTTCCATCACTGTCTTTCCTACTGTCCTAGTTTCGACAAGGATGGAGTTAATTTTCACTGGGGTATTCCATAGCGTGCGATGCCATGCCCAGGGGTGCTGGGGCTCGCTCTCCAGCTCCTCTGCTCGAGGCAGCCTCTGTCTGCTCCTCGGGCGCTATTGTGCTGCTGGGGGGGCGGTCGCCACTGCTGCATTGTACCCATTTTCTTTTTGAACGTACTATCGTTACTGTTGTTCTCTTGTTATATTTAGTAAATTATTTCTTTTTACTCAACCCACAAATCCTCTTCTTTTGTCCCTCCCCTGTCTTACCAGAGTGGGGAGGGGGAGGTGAGCAGCCGGACCCGTGGCCTCTGGCTGCCGGCTCGGTTCTAACCGCCACACCGCCGTGACCATTTATGGACAATCAGGTATGGATAACTGGCAGCCCAGCAGGGTAAGTTCTAAACTAGTTGGACTGTTACATCATATAATTCCTGAGGACCTTGCTTTTTACATCTTCATAGTATAATAATAGCTGGCTGAAACAACTAATGAAAACTAGCAAAATGTTTCACCTATGGCAGGGGAATGACCAGAATGCAAGATCTCTGACATTTAAAGCTCTTGTTTCATTGCAGAAGGAATGAAAAGTGGAAAAGTAGCACAACACGCTGAGGTTTCGTATGAAGGATGATTTACTGATAGTATTTGCCTCATGGGCCAACCCTTCTAGGTTCAGGAAATGCTGGGGGGAAAAAAAAAAAAAAAAATCCAGAGGTGAAAGTTTAGGCAGAAAGGGGTTAGAAGTTTTCCATCAGCTGTTGTTTTTCATTTGATCTGGCTTTAATGTTGCTGTATATATGTCAGTTGCTTATAGATAACTGGCCATGAATAATACTCTCTTTAACATAGACTTGGCATTTGGGAAGGCACAGTTCACTGGAAACTGCAGCAGTGTAAGAGAAACTCATTAATTGTTTTTAAATCAAAAAGAGTCTTCCAAAATCGCCATTTGCTTATTTGCAGAGGAGACACTTTAGCTGATGAACATTGAATAAGTACCCTTTTAGTGAATCTCGTATAGAACATCCCAGCTGATGATGTCCAAGTATTTTTTCAGTGGTTTGTAAAAATCTAGCAAATTTAGCCTGCCTGAGCCACTTTCTTCGGCATGGCAATTCATTAGTCCTACCATAGTGGTAAGGAAGTAAATGCAGAGCTCTTAAAGGTTTTCTTAAAGTTCACACAGGAAAGTCTGTGGCAGGAGTCACTGATTCTAAAAGTTTTAAATCTCATTCCTCTTTTGGTTTTGGGCTTTGGAAGGTTTTTTCATTGTAAATTCATCCTTTTGTTGTGGGATAGGTGGAAAATAATCAGACAACTGAAACAGCAGGTAATAATTTCAGCAACACCATCATTTTAGTAATGATTTTGTCCAACTTCCAGACAAGCCAAAGAATAAGGACCTTGAAACCACTCACTCTAATTTAAGGACTTAGAATAGAGTATAGGGCTTAATTCCCAGAGTATAAGTAGGGCTGTGTATCAGTGAAGTCTGCATTATGCCAGGAGTTTCTCAGAAAAATATGAATCAATGGTGTCATTTCTTAGAACTTAAAAATGAATGATGAACAAAGAAATTTGATCAAAAAACATTGGCATAGTGTCAGTTTATCTCACCTGTTGCTTAGGCTTTGAAATGAAAACAAATGTTTTTAAGCTATTTTTGATGGAAAGGTGGAGTACTGCTTACTTCTGTGCAAAATTTCTTTGTTGACAGGGGTGAAATAAGATATCTGCAAGCAAAGGATTTGGGGTGACAACCAAAGATTCTAAAATTATTTTCAAATCATGGGAAAAGATTATTCAATACTTGCAATAGCAGCAAGGCAAAGGTTCTCAAAATCATATCCTACTAATTATTTTCATATGAGATGCACTTTACCAGTTTAATAAGAAGATAATTGTGATGACCCTATCTAAAAACTCTCCAAAACTAGAGTCTATTCTGTTGGCTGCTTTCCTGAATTCATTCATGATGCCAAGTCACCCTATAATATGCCTTAGCTTCATTGCATACCACAGGAGCTTGTCTCTCAGGGAGACAAACATTTGAAAGAAGAAGCAGCACTTTTTCTTCTTTAATGTCTGATAGCACCTACATTCTGTCAATACATATCATTAGTTATAAATGCATAATTTCCAAAAATTAATGTTAAATTGACTGGGAAGAAACCTTCATTTACTAACCAAAGGTCAGATAATATACTTCCTGTTTTAAAAAATGAATCAGTTTGGTCATATTCTTGTTTCTTTTGCATTGAATTTTTATATATAGAATACAATAAGCAGTTCCATGTTTATGTTTTAAAATGGAGCTGATTCTGTTTAAAGATAAAGACAATTTATAGTGAGTTAAAACTAATTAAATACAAATTAAGAAAACTAACTAACTTTTGAGCCAGAGCTAAACTGGCTCAAAGTAAATAAAATACTTAGTGAAGTTAGGGAGAAAATTACACTATACTGATTAAGTGTTGATTCACCATCCATTCTATCTCACGTTGTCATTTTTAAAATATCTTTCAGCGTACATGTTAGCTATCATTCCTACTGTAGGAACACAGTGGTATATACTTTTTGAAACATGTTTTTTCTATTCAGCAAATAAGAAATGTCACTGTTGATCATCGTTTTGATCCATCTACTAGACTACAGTTCCCTTCTACACCACAGTCAATAACTGGTATACTCTAACAATAACTAAAACACTTCAGAGGGTTCCTAGAAAAGTAGTGAGAACTCTGAATGTGTGCTGGGTTTAGACTAAAATATGGACTAGAAAGGGCTACCTCAACCACTCCTGCTCTATAATAAGCTCAAGTCAATCTGTCACCCCACTTTATGTTACCAAATTATTCTTTTTTTATAAAGATGATCCTCCTTATTTTTTTTTTGCCTCACAGCTTATCCTATTATACATATCACCATCATTTATAGAAATACCAGATTAATGTAGCCTGATACCACTGATCCTAAAGGGAGACTACAAATACAGAATTATCTTCAGTTTATATTTTCCAACACCACTACAGCTATAATATTTTGTGTTGGAAATCCATAAAGTCTATAGGGAAATTGAGTTCTGGTTCTGGTCTTTCACCTAGTCCCTAAATGGAGGGGATGTTCTATACATATTGGGCACAAGTCCCTTATGCCAGTTAATTCATTTTAGACACAGTCTATCTAGAAAGACCTAACACTCAAGATCATGTTCTATTAGCACAAAAAATGCTTTTGATTTCATGCATTTCACAATCACTTATACAAGAATTTTGGAAAGGAAACATTGCAGTCTCACCTAAGAAGCATTTATCATTTCTGAGCACAGGATAAAGGACTACAGAGCAATTGCAAATTAGAATAAAACTCCCTATGGTTAGTTCTTGAAATGTTTGTGTCTGCTATGATTCTTTCAGAAATATAGAACATCCTACCATCTGCTTAAGAAAAAAGTTGCATGTTGAATTAACTAGACAATTATTCAACTGTAAACATAAATTATTTAAAATCTGATATTCAAAGAAAGAAATTAAGGGCTTTTTTAATGGAAAAATTTCCTTTTTAGATAGGTACTTTCAAAAGTTTAATTTTAGATAATAGGATTCAGAGCTGTGTAAATATCTGGTTAGCAAAAAGAACAAAAGTTTGAGAGATGTTATTACCGTGCAAAACAGGAACAGTGAATTGAGTACCTTTCCTATCATGGATGCTGACATTACCTAGGAAATTAATCACCTCCCCTGCTACTTTCCCAAAGGAAAGAAATTTAGAAGAATCTGGTATGTGGAAAGAAGTGTGTCTTCCAATAAATATAAATTATTATGCATAGAAGAATTATTATGCACAGAAGAAATAGTTTGTTTCAAATTTATTCTAGGGGTAACTCTATTAACTACTAGGTACACTTATCAAGAATGTATAAAAGCTGATCACTTAATATTTTTAAACACTATTAGTATTTTCCATATAAAATAATTAGTTCTGTGTGGAAATATTTGTACTTAACAGCTGACTATGAATGTTTTTGCTGCATAAGATTCAAAATCATGTACCTTATCCCCAAACACTCTATATTGATGAGTTCTGCACTTGCAGTTTCAGGTTTTTCCTTTGCATAAAGTACTTCTTGACACTACCTGAAAAGAAATGTAAAACAGTTTTTAAAGTTTTGCAATAGTGCAATGAAAGAGCAAAGGTAGTGTTACCCTTATAAAGTGCTCTGTCATTACAGTTGGCACTACAGGCATTTTTCAGTTTCATTTAAATTCCAGAGTTCTTGTATGATTTTAAGTCTGCACGTTTTATGAATGCTTTAAATGCAAAAACCAACCAAACAGAACAAAATATTTTACATAGAGTGTAAATGGCTACAAAGTACACCAAAACTAAATCCTCTAGTATATTAAAGTGCTTTGCTTCTCTTACCATTGTAGCTCTTGCCTCTTTTTAGGTTTAGCAAATCACAGTATATAGCCATCATAAACTTGTGTAGAAACTTCTCACGATCTCAGGAACTATTTAATTTAGAGTAGATGCTGCCTATGCATTACAGTGACCCAGATTTGAAACAGTAAAGACCAGCATGGAACTTTGATTTAGCAGCATGGATTGCACAGGGATTATTTTGGAAAAGCAACTGAAAAACCTGTTTGCACTCTGCTGGCTGGAAAGACAATGTCAGCTTTAGCATGTGTCTAAACAATTTATTAATTAAAACCATTCTATCTCAAAAACACAGAATGCTTCTAATTTACTACCTGGTGCCTGATACGTGAAATACAGCCATGGTCTCACAGAAACACAAGGAATACAGTCACCCAATAAGAGGGAGGGGGAAGAACAGCTAATAGTAAAAAAATGTATTTAATAATTAACCAAAATAGCTCATTTCACACACATAGTCAAAACAAATAAGAGGGAACCAGAGTTTTGAGCTTTTGTAATGTTACACTCTTAAAAATTAAATTACTATTTTTCAAAGGAAAATTAAGTCAGCATTTTTCTAGCTACCTTCTATCTATGGAAAGAAACAAAGAAAAACACACTATGCCCATTTCTGGTTAAAACTCTGTTTGAGTTAGAATAACATCAGGGTAGGTACCCTGGTCCAGAATTCAATTTCCCAGTGCACTTATTCAGACACACAACATTAAGCATGTGAATGGAAGTATTCATAAACTTTAAGTTATGTACATACTTAAGTACTTTGTAGGTAGAAGCCTAAAGTCCTGCTCTGTGTTAGGAGAGAAGTGTTGAGGGACAAAATTGGTATTATAAAGCTCCTCTTCTACAACTGAGAAATTTGCTAGGCTGTCAGACTCTATTAACTGTACTGAGCACAATATATTTTTCCCCAAAAAAAATTTTGATTGTTGCATAGACACTCCCCAACTGTCACAGATTCGTTTTTATGCTAAAGATAAAGTTTTGTTTTCTGACAAGAGAAATCAAATAAACTGAAATATATAAGCAAAATTAAAGATAACTAAATCAATTAAAATTATCTATAAAAACAAAATCAAATGTTAATGGCCTAGAAAACATATGCAAAGCTGAATTCAAACCTCAGGAATTTCCAGATACATTCAAACACCGTAACTAATTATTTATAAGAGATTTAAGAGTTTAAGGGTTTCTTAATTTCATGAATATTTAAAGTGACATATACCTAGAAAAGATATTTTGATCTGTAATTGTTGTGTACGAAGATAGGCCTTTGGGATGAAGGTATAAGGCATCTTGTCTCATGTTGACTAAATGAGAAAGGCAATAATGCATGCCCACCAAAGCAGCCAAAAATTCAGAAACTGCTAAGAAAACAGCATAAAGAATTAGTCTTCATAAAGGCACAAAATGAAGCCCAGTACATCCCAACAAATTTACTGTTTTCACACAAGACTTCTGGCAGAATGACTGTAGAGAGGTGGGCAGTGGTCACGGAAACAATCACTCTGCCATTCCTCATTTTCATAGAAATACAAGGAGCTTTCTGCTTTATGCTCTGCTGCTCTCTCCTCCTCCAAAAGGAGATCTGAGACCTGAGCTGAGTGACAGAAAGTTTATGCTATCATATTTCTTTTTTGTGAATGGGTCAATAAATCTCATATTTCCTTGGAGTCTCTCTAGCCATATTGATAGGTGTTCATTTTTCTCTTTATAATATTGTGACTAACTCCCTAAGCAATGCAGTAATTCCTTCAAAACTTCAATACTGAACAGTAACTGGGGAAAAAAAAAGTATATATATTACATACATGTGTGGTCTAAAAATATTCAGCATGTCAACATAAGACAGCATCAGGCACTGTATTCTACTTACAGCTCAACCTATTGCACATCACAAGTGTAAAGAACTGCTGACATGAAATCTATGACTTAACATCCAGTGTAAAAAACATTAATGCAAAAAGCTAGCACCCAAAGAATCTGGCATTTATTGCACTTTCTTTTTTAGCAAATGTTGGGTTGGAGGGATTGACTTTTCTTACATGTTCAGGTACACTATCATACCCCAAATAAGCAACTTTAAACATTAGGAAAACCTTAATTAATTGTAAAAGAACCATCTGCCTCTCTTTGTTATTGCACACTTCCATCTGCATATCACAACCACATACAGTTAAGAGTAAAACTAATAATAATGTCAGTCTATTTGTAGAGTTTAAAATGCAGAATTGTAATCCACACTAAAGATGCTGTAATGTGACAGGTTGTTTGCTCTCTGCAGAAAATCACAGGCTCTCATAGAATCTCATGGCTAGAGACAGTGTCCAAGAGTCAGGACTTCTGATATCCATACCTGCCACTCCATTTGCTCTCCTCACAGTTTATCTATCTGAAAAAATGATCATAAAAATACTGTACATGAGTGTATTATGTTCAAATATCTCAAAGTATAGCTATAAAGTGTGCTTGAATAAAGGTCACCAAAAGAGCAAGATGTAATAGATATTCTTCTGAACAGTAGCATGATTTCACTTTTTTAGGCATAAATCAATCATTTAAATCATACAAAGTACCAATAAACAATACAGTATTTAATCTACTATAAAAACATAAGATACAGGAATAACATGTTCAGGAAGAAAAGTGCAATCAGAAGAATAATGGATACTGAAAGCTCCAATTATCGCCTAGTTTCCATTTTCATTTTCTACAGAACTATTTTGTTGAGTCCCTAGGAAGTATTTAATCATCAGTTATGAATGATGTCACTCCATTTTTGTGTTATCTGCTGTATCAGTACCAGGGCATATGAACTGAGGATGTACAACATCTCCCATAGGGTCAGATGAAAAGAAACATTTTCTCTTGTATTATGTGTTTGAATGATGTAAAGCAGGTCATGTTCTTCAAAGATGTCTTCTGTATAATTCAAAGCAAAAGTTCAAATTGAATCTTTGATAGAAACTGCTTTTTAAAGAGTCCCCCTGACTGAAAAGATTGGTATTCACAAGGCTTTCAAATATATTTTGATGTCAGCTCACCTCGGTATTGACACTGTTTTGACTGCTGCAGAAAAAAAAAAAAAAAAAAAGAACTATTTGCAGCATTTCAGCTAGATTTTATTGACACATCTGACTGTGCTTGAAGTTTTAAAGAGAAAGAAAAATACTGAACAGTTAAATGCATGCTCTCTCCTTGTTGCCTCCTCTCTATATGCACTGTGGACGGACAGCTTTTCACAGCTTATTAAAAAGAGAGGAGGGATCTACAATGGGAATCAGAGAGGCTGTAACACCAACAACTGCAGAAGGAGACTCACCTGCTGAACTTACAACACCATCTCTGACTCCTTCTACTCTGTGGGGTCTTAGTGAAGATGAATTCTTAGTAGAGCTATATGGAAGTCTGCAGCACTGAGCAAAGAATGTCCTGTATTTAATGGTAGAATGTTTATTTTTCACTCAGACGCTGCAATGGGTAGCCATTTTTTGAAAGCAAGATCTGATGCAATACAGTAGATACTGCCTTGAACTGACGTCCCTGAAGTTGCAGCAATTGGATGAGAAAGCTTGAAGAAACATAAAATAGAAATGCAATCTCTTCAGAAGTGGGATACCTTTATCTATATACAGTAGAAGAAACTAAACTAAATTGATGTATATATCTTTTTCAAACCTGTGTTTCCAAAATTCCCAGGCTTAAAATGTGGATTTGTTACCCAGTTTGACAGTCTGTGGGATCAACTTTGCAGAGACATGAGTGTTCTGAAAATCTCTCTGGAAAATCATGACACTTTAGGGTACCAGCAGTCATCTTCAACATGAAAAATGTACAGATTTCATATGCGTCTGTAGGCAATTATGCAGATATACATACAAAATGAAAAAGCATACGTATTTGCTCATATATATATATATATGTATATATAAACACACTATTTTATACACACAAATATATAGTTACTACAATTGATATGTGCTCAAGACCACTATTATGTGGTTTCCTATGGAAGGCTAAAAAAAGTAGATAACTAATAAATGCTGATATTTCACAGCAGAACATACTAGTTCCAACTAATTTCTGACAATCAAAAAACACATTATAGAGGGGTTTCAAAGTATTTTTTCAGTTTTAGACATAAAAGCTTTTCCAATTTTTAATGACAAGTTCTACTTATATTTTCTACCAATTTATGAGAAAAGAGGTCTGCCAATTTTTTTTTTTTTTTTAAATGTATATAAAATTCAATGGAATCAACAGTCTGGACATTTAACACCACTAAATGAGCAGCACAGTAAGAACTCGTACCAGAATAAAAGGTAGAAGGAAATTGTTGTTTGTCATTGTGGGGAAAAAGAAAATGTGTATGCAATCAAAGTCATTAGGAGAAAACACTTTTATTATACTTTACGTAAGAAAGATTCTACAAAGGAATTTCTGCAGTAATTCTTGTCATGGCAAAAATCACCTCTTAATTTGTGTACATCCCCACACAAACTACAATTCTGTAGAAGACCTGTCGATCTGGCCCAATATCTTGTCTATGATGGTAGCTCATAACACTATATGCTACAGAAAAAGGTGTCATAGCCTTGCAGTAGGCAGATGTGGGATAATCTCTTTCCCCAGATATACAGTTATAGACCCAGAAGGGTGACCACTACAGGAATATTTTAGGTGAATAGTCAATTTAAAATTCAAACATTGGGAGAGTGAATGATTGCCATTGGAATTGTGAATCTTTGCTTCTCGTAACATTGCTAGAAAGGACATTACCTGATTTTGCATATTGTGAAATGTCATTGCATAAAGCCATAGTGAGGCAACTACTTCACTCTTTTCTTGTGTGCTTGTTTTGACAACCCCTTCAGACCATACAGAGCAATGGTTTAAAGTGACTTGTACATTAACATATAAGAGAACAACGTATTTTCTCTCCTTCGTCTGTTTATTTTTTCTTTTATGTGAAATTCATCACAATTTAAACTGCAGACCAACAAATTTGTTTACAATTTATGAAACCAAGGGTGACAGTGCTCTTCTACACTGTCTCACTGGTGGTCAGGATGCTCATGCTGACTAAGAAGGCATGAGTTGACTGTATCCCCATAGCTGTGCCATTTATACCCTGAGGTTCTTGTCCCATGTATGGTTAAAGGTTTATAATTTCACCAGTTATATTTTCACTCAAAAACTTTCACTTTCATTCAAACTTTTGAAAATATTTCTTTCCAGCATATAGAAGGATTTTGTTATTTTTCCCCATATGCTGTTGAAGGGGCAGCTTCACCTGCTCATCACTAAACCACTTCCCATCACTGCATGCTTGTACCAGCTGAATTTCCTGGGCTTTTTCTGACGGAAAGAAAGTTGTTGGATCAGGAGAGAAACACAAATAATGTGCTCAGGTACACGCACAATCATCTGTATCTCAAAGAAATCGCAGATGGGCCACCCACCATCTCCACAATGGGAAAGTGCTAGTGGTTCCCTGTGACTTACCAGTAACTGTTCTGAAGAGTGAGTTCACTGGCAGGCCCTCTGCCCTCTGCCCTCGCAGGATGAGAGAGACAAATGGAGCTGCAATTTGGGCAGCAGAAGCTGGCAACTGACAGGCAAGAGGGAAAGGAGCTGGGTTCGTGTGAAGGTTTACAGTGTACTACGGACAATAGTTTATTACACTAAAAAATTGGTTCTGGGAAGAAGAAAAGGCCCATTTACACAGCCTTTGTTACAACATGCAGTGGAATTTAATACTTTCTCTCATACAGAAGAGTCCTGTTGCCCTCTCACACCCAATATAGTACCATTTTATTTTCAAATGGTGAAAAGGATTAATTGCTTTATATAAAACATAAAACAGCATAACCACAAGTGAGAAAATAAAAATCCTTCAAGGAATGACTTGAACAAGTAATTCTGGATAACCACGAATAATTATTCCCAGGCACACCATGGAGAGCACTGTCTTGCATCAGCTCTGAGAGAGCACTGCATTGAAAATACTCTGACTCTTCACCATTCATAGATTCTGCGCTGTTTCCTAAAGTGAATAAATTAAAGTGGACAGGCAATCAAAAATGAAAGGAAAATATAAACTTTCCAATGTTCTGTGGCTTTTGCATGTGTTTGTTACACTCTTCCGAGAAATCATTCCAGCTTAAAATTATTCATTTTTGATATTAATTTTGCTTCAGGCCCCCAGAATAAATAAAGCTATAGGAACCTAGACACCAAGAAAAATTTACAAGCACACTGTTTTACAAACATGCCATTCCATCTATCAGCTTCATAAAAATGATCTTATTGCATTCAGGATTAGAAATGTGTTGGTCTACTCCATGATTCCCATACAAACTCTGCCTCTAAAAATCGTTATAAACTCAACAGCTCTGAGCTGTCACTGTTTATTTTTACTCCAAAGAAAGATTTGGGCTTTCAGAGACCATGGCAAACCTACCATTTGGATTGAAATACCCTTGAAAAGCATCCTGATATTAAACATTTGAGCTACACTCTTTCTTTTAGTTTTAGGAAATGCAATAGATATCTTAACTGATTTCAAATCACAGTCAGAGGATCAGTGACATAAGAAAAATCACTGCAAGAAGATTGAGGGGAAATGCATGCATTTTATAATGAGAGGACACATTACTCCTTAAGCCAACACCTAAATACACTTAGAGGTTTTTGTGAAGAAAAAAACAAGTTGGAAAACTTTGAGAACATTACCAGCAGATCAGCATAGCTACTTTTTCACTTAATGTATTTTTCTTACCACTGGCATTAAATTAATTACTAATTACTTTTGGAGCTTAGTTTCATTGTATAGTTCAGCTATGATAAGTTTGTTATCATCATCAACACCAGTGTAAAAGCATAAAAAAAACAGAGTAGAATAAAAAAAGTTTGGACAAGGTTGAAATAAATTGTGTTTACAAATTCACTGGTCCCAATGAAAAAAACATTTTCAGGTTATTTAGTCATTTAGTGATTTTTAAGAAACCATGGAGGCCAAGTAAGATTTCAAAGGGTTGAAAAAGGGCTGATAAAGTGCCTATCATTATTAATGGGTGTAAGAGGAAAAGTTAAGGAAGGAAATTTCAGTTTTACTTGCACGCCTGGAAAATGTCTAAAAGAAACAATCAAGCTTGCTTTCAAACAAAGCAACTAGAAGGAAATAAAGATATGAATAACATCCAGTGTACATTTGCTGAAATCAAATTTTCTCAAATCAGATTCATTTTCTTCTATGATAGGGGAGTATGCCTCATAGATAGAGAAGAATATTTAGCTGTTAGTTGTTAATTTCACTAAAGGTCTTGAAATGAGACCTTTCGAAGAACAAGAAAGAAAATCATGGTTAATATGAAACTACTGTAGGACAAGTAAAACTTTTAGGCGGGTTGGAGATAGTAGACAAAGAAGGTAATTATCAATGGTACACTACCAATGTGAAGGAAGAATTGAATGTTCTGTAAGCGTATGTTTGATGTTATTCAATTTTTTAATTAAAATGTGCTTATTAAATAAGAGCTCAGGACTACATGCACATTGAACAAAACAGAATTAGAAATCAAAATGGTCTTGAAAAGGGAGAACAGATGGAATAAGAGTAACATGAAGTTTCACCTGAACAAGAATAATCAACTCCGCAGCTGCCAGATGGGGAAGAACTGATTAAGCAGATCTCCTGAAGAAGATATGGGAATTACAGGAAATTGAAAATTGAATAATGGGTCAACAATGATGTGCAGTTTCAAAAACAGCTAACATCAAAAGAAGATATGTAGAAAGAAGAGGAGAGCTGATGGTAAGACGTGTAAAGCAATCTTTCCACTCTGATCTGAAATGGTAGGGTGTCAGCCGGAGCAGAGTCCAAAGAAGATGTTTATCAAATGGAGATGATCCAGAGAAAACTAATGGCAGTTCTAGAAAACATGAGGTAGAAGAAAATGCTGAAGTAGAAATGTTTGGTTTATACAAGCAAAAAGAAGGAGAAGTATATGTTTCTTAATGAAAATATACTAAAATTAGTTGTAAGAGAAAGGAAACAAAATTGCTCTCTTTTATTATGGAGCCAAGAGGTAATGGGATTGGATTACAATCAAAGATTAGAGTTTGACATCAGGAAAAACTTCTAGTGATAAGACAAAGTACAGGGCTAGGTGCTCTGGGAAATTTGCAACCTATACCAGTGGGGTTGCAGGATGCTGCCTTAGATCTGCCTTGCAGAAAAAAATTAACCAAGGCATCTCTCAAGGTCTTTTCCAAAACTGTTTTTTCTGATTCTACAAAGAAATACACATGACATCTTCAGTAGCAGATATATCTCAATAAGCAGTATAGGCAATTCTACACAGACATGTCACTGGAGTTCTCCCACTGAAAAGGGACAATGTGCTTTTTTGCACATGGAGTTAACAATGAAATGGGGGCACTCTGATGGTTTTAGGCTGCAATCCAAACTGCATACTCTGGAGCCATATCCTTTGCATCACAAAAAGAGTGGTGAAGACCTGAGCTAATAAACATTCTCACAGAGACGGTGAAATGGCCATGCCTCAAACCATCTATAATGAAAGGCTTATGACACAAAAAAAAACCCCAAAACACCAACACCAGATATATCTTACTGACTGATATTGCCTTCATCTGTATTTTTCTGGAAGTGTTCCTGGGCAGAATAGTAAATAATCCCACACTGGTAATGGACAATGATAAAATGTCTATTCTCATACTGCTGGATTTGTCATCTCCCCTAAGTGCTGTTGCTTGTGAGGTACTGCTGGCTTGGTTGAAAACCTTGCTATGAGTTAACATAACTGCTTTTCAGTAATTTTATTTTGGTCTCTTCACAGTCTTTTGTCCAATTGCTTTTCCACCCTGAGGACTAAATCATTTAGGTAAGGATTAACAGGACACCATCCTGTCCATTTCTGAGTCTGTAGGGTCAGTACTATAGTTAATGCCACACCTTTCCCAACTCCCCACCCCCAAAAGAAAATAGAAAACTCAATGGAAAAAGACCTGAAGTTATAAGGAACTGAAAAAATTCTCTGATCTTGGAAATGTCCGTTTATCTGGGACACAGTGGGGTTTCCATTGTCTCTTACGTTCTTTGTTGTCTATTAGCCTGAATAGAAAATCCTTAACAAGATTTAGGAGGAAACTTTTTTCCTTATAGCTAAGTTATTATGGTATAACAGGAATTTAAATATCAGTACTTAATGGCATAGTGTCCTAAAAGCACCAATATCTGCATCAGAAACCAACATACTGAGTGCTGTGCAGACAAGAACATAAAAAAAAAAACCTGGTTTCATTACAGTCTGTGCCTCCTTTTAACACTTTCCACCGAAAGGTGAACATGCACTTTACAAATACAACTGGACTTTAAAAAACCCTGTGCAGTTTATGAAGCAAAGGAATAAGGAATCTCATTTCACTTTAGGTCTCTGACTTTCATGTTTGTGAAAAAAAAAACAACTGAAAACAAGTAGTAAATCGCTTGTTCATCAGGACTCCAGACCTCAGGAGGCAGTAAAAAAAGATTTCAGCCTTTTCTTTTACTTTAAATGTCATGATTTGTTTAAGTCTTAGGGTCAACAACATGTCAGATGAGAAATATAAAGCACAGATTAGGAGCATTTGCAGAAGATATAACGTAAAATAAACAAAAAAACAGAACCGAGAACACAGTCAAGCTTGGGATAACATAAAGATGTGAATTCTGCATTATCTATTTCTTTCCTAGAATTTTAGTGTCCTGATCTCCTCTCTGGTGGGTAGCAAAACTGAAGCATATTGTTCCCTCCTTTCTTCTCTTCCTCCAGCCACCACAGGCAAAGGCAATGCACCATGCAGAGCCATACTGACCCAGTGTTTATTTCTGAAGATGCCATGCCAGAAATTTACCAGGAAAATTTACCAGTTCCTTTCAGGCACCACCAGCATACTAAAGGCAGGTGCACTATGCAATTCATACTTTCTGCAAGCAGCCCGTATCTCTGGGCAGTGCACAGAGGAGCTGGCCTATGATCCCACGTCTACCCTCCCTGTGTTTCAGAGACATTAATAAGAACAAGGAAGTAAAATAGCCTTAGCTGTGCTTGTCACTTCTGTGGCATGGCTATATATAAAGAACAAGGAATAAAACAGCAATTTCTAAACATATTAACAGGTGCTGACCCAACATTTTCAGGGAGGTGCCACAACCTTGCAAGTGTTGAGCCATCATCTATCAAAAGGCAGTCTGGGGCCTTTGAAGTTCAAAGGCCCAAGACATTGACTTTGTGATAAATGAACATTACACAAAAACCCCTGCTAACAATATGAGCAGACCAAACAGCAACTTCCAGTCCTGCAACATCTCTACTACAGTTTTCAGATTACTGGAAGGACCATGGGGTACCATTATTTAAAATATTGATTTACAAGTTTTAAGAAACAGAATCTATTCAAACACAGTAAGAAAAATAACTGAAAATAGGTTATTTGTGGATATAATTTGACCAGCTTTATTTCTAAGCAACTTTTTGCCATTAAAATGTCTATTGGATGGTAAAGCTTTTATTCATTTTTCATAAATGCACATCCAGCAGAAGCTACAATTTCTGCAAATAAACTGGTGCCAAATATAGCTCATTGTACAGTAGGAAACTGATTTATCTGTGATATTTGGACGCTAAGAAGTGCTGGGACACCCAGGAGTGATGTTTCTATTTAGCTAACAACTGCTGGGCCCTAGCAGCATTGAGCATTCCCTAGTCACAACCATTTGCGTCAATCTCAGCCAAACGTTTTAAGACACAAAACTATTATGGCATATCAATTATTAATTTTATTATAAGAATTTCATCAGTAATTTTAGGTATAAGGATTAGAGGGCTAAGTAGTTTGGGCACCTTTCCACACGAAAAACATTCAAGTTTCCAACCACATTATTTTAGCTTGATTAGTGTTTTCTTCAATATTGTAAAATGCCTGTGATGATTCTATTTTATGGTTCTATTTTTACTCTTAACTGTATTTGGTTTCATATATTCTTATGAGATTTACTCTTCACAGGAGGATGATAGTTTGTAGCCCAGGGATAATAACATCAATGCAGGGACAGCAGTTTTAATAGTTATTACAATGTTTGAGGAAAATCATATTATTGATCGTCCCAATCAATTGAACACAGTGTCCTTTGTCCTCCCCTCAAACCTAGCCATCCACATGCACTCAGTTCTATTCAGCTCTCCCCACTACCACACCTCACGGCCCCTCATGGCACAACAAAGCTCAGAGCTCCTCCATCACTGAAGAATTTCATCCCAGTGGTTCCAGAGTTCTTGCCTAGGGAACTGATTTCTCATCATCTCTGCTAGGTACATCTTTGCGCACAGGCCAACACACCTCTGCTAGCGCAGATCACCGGCAAACATGTAAGGAGAGATACAGCTGTTCCCAAGTAGGCCAGCCCCCCTGGAGACACCTCCCATGCAGACAACCTGAGTAATTCCCTCATCTCAGCCTAACCCTACTCTAGAACCCCTCCAAAACTGCTCGGAGGCACTGGCCAGCCCCTATCCACTTCAGCTTCTATATGTCTCTGCAAAAAGTAAAGGGAAAATGAGACTTAGCAGTGAACATCTTACATTTCAAGAGAAATACAGCACTGGAGTGCTCTGTACACTGATGCTTAGTCCTGTTGTAGGTAAGGGAGAAGTAAATTCCTAATTATAGAATTTAGCTCGTGGCCAAGTAGCCAGAAAGACTGTTCAGTCAAGGCTAAACGAGAAGTTTCATATCCAATAAAAAAATAAGTTGCACAGTGGTTCACCTTTTCATTTGCTGTATTTCATATAGCACTGAAAAGACTATCTGAGAAGGGGTAGATGAAAATTGCCAACAGGAGACAAACTTGCATTCTTCACAGTAAAATACTTGTCCTGAAAGACCTTTGCCATAATGTTATTATTCCAGGTTGTCAAATGTTCATTTACTCACATTCCCTCCAGTTTCTCTCAAGTCAGATGCCACAGTGAGGGTTAGTCACTGTTGCGTGACTGCAGTAACTTACCTGGGTTTTCTGTCTCCAGAAGGGGCATTGTTGACCTGTCCTGCAGGGCTAATGTATAGTTAGGTATTGGAAGTTCGGTATTGGAAATTGGGTGTTGGAAGTGTGAGGAAGGCAAAAGAGAAAAATGGTGAGAAATCTGCGAAGCATACATTTTCCTTGACACTGAGTGCCCAGAATAAACACAGCACCGGACAGAGGTCCAGTGATTTGTGTTTGATGTGGCGCCAAGGAGGAATGCGAGGTGGCGTGCAGGTTGCATGGTCCCATTCTTTCCCTTCAAGCACAGACTTATCTGCTGCTCTGCTTGGTTCACTCAAAATATGATTTTTTGTCGCAACCTGCCAACTCCGTGCCTCATCCTCCTTTCTTTCCCCCACAACTCAGCTGCACCTATCATACCAAGTCGACCTTGCTTCCCATCCTCCCTCTTTTTTTCCCACAAAAAACAGCCATACTTGGCACCATGAAACTAATTGTGTATTAATGATAGAATAATGATTTGACTACCGTCCCACCCACTCACCATACCTACTACAATAAATAGCATTCCAAGTTTGTACCTAACTTGGAGGGACGATAATCCAACACCAAATTGGAGGGACAGACAGATGGCTTTGTGCTCTTGCCGCGCCACCCCCCCGCCACCCCCACCCCCCCTCCCCGCCAGAAGGAACGCCTGTGGGTAAGATTCCCTTGGCTACACCGAGTGTATCCCCAGGAACTTAGTGTGTGTGACTGCAATCGTTTTTACTTTGGGTTTTTTTGTATAGTGCTATATAGCCAACCTGCAGTTTGTGCATTTATTGTAGGCAATCTTAAAGAATCTGTAAATGTTGCATGAAAATAAACCATACTATTCATGAATCTGACAGCTTCTCTTGAATGCAACCAGACTTACATTAGATGGGCTGTTTGAGCTGAGTCAGACTTATAGTCACGGCCCCAGTTGGCACACCCATTAAGGAATAAGTCCAGGCACCCCTAGCCCCTCTGATCTCTGAGGACCTGCTAGAACGCAAGGGGATTTATCTCTTACCAAATTTATCTCTTACCCTAAATGCAACATGTATCCTGACCCTCACTCTAGAGTCAAGGGCTGTGACATGGCTCTAACACCCCTCTTGCAGTGCTCCACTAATGCCAGTGGGGCATGCTGCTAGCTGCTCTAGTTCTCAGAAGAGGTTTCGAGTCCCAGAGTCATGGTAGTGCTACATTTCTGTTTCAAGTCCCATGATAGCTGATGCTTTTTTTAATATCCATCCCATGCCATTGTGCAATTATATAAGAATCTCTGCTTTTGTTTTCAAAAAGGAAAGCTTTTAACCTTCGTGACTGTGAGGAGAACTTGAACACATATCTCGAGTGCATCCTAAAAAGCTCAGAAGAAGAAGGGCTGCATTATGCAATCAATTAAGAAAAGAGGCTGACTGAATTTCAGGAGCTTATGAAAGACAGGGGTGTACAGAAAATGGGGAAGAGAGAAAGCCACCATTTTAAATGCACCCCATGTTTTTTCAACAGAGCTAAACCAGGGAAGTGCCTTACAGACTCCTTACAGACATCGTTGCCATGTCATCTAAAAGAAATTTACAATGACTTGCAGACTCCTCTTGCCACAGGTTTTGTCCCAAAGTTTCTTTTACATTCCTCATGACATCTATATTGGAAGACCTTTTAGCAGAAGATGGTACAATGAGACTAACACTTGTGCATGCCCTCTCTGTGCTTTAGCATGCTCAGGGGGTCTTTTAGAGTGAATTCTGCTAAACAGCTAAACAGTCCTGCTTTATTGGTACTCATGTTTAAGTTTAGCACACATTATCGCAACAATTACAGATATATTTCACAGTCATGTGCAGTACAAAAGCAAAATTATGTCGCTATGCACAATAATGAAATTAAAAGATCAATGGCAATTTCTTAATCTGAATTAAGCCTATGAAATAACCATTACTGTCTCTAGATTTTGTTTAAAAAACTAACATTTTATATAACAAATTAGGGGGGGGACAACATCTCCTGTCCATTAGAGTGTGACAGTATCTTCATAACTAGCTCCTCCAATTTTAAAAAATATCAGGAGTTAAATCTATTCTGGCAAGAATAGGGGGTTTGTATGAAAAAAATAATTTTATTCTGATGTATGTAATATGTTTAATGCATATTGGAAGGTTTAAAGACCTTACCGAAAGTGCTCTTTTGCATAATTTATGGATCTTGCAGGTGAAGTTATTTTTTAAAACAATATGTTTGTGGGCCGGATCCTCCGGAGGGCCTAATGATATTGTTTCAGTGAATTCAGCTGAACTACAAGTAGGTAGATAGATTAGCTGCAGGACACAGTCGCCCCGGTCTTGTCATATTCATAGTTATGTCTACGAAACCAAGATTGCTGGCAGAAGTGAGACAGCTTAAAATTACAGAATAAAACATCAGTCGGGAAAAAAAATGGCAGCAGGGGGGCCTAAGATCAACTGTGCATAAATCAGAGGGAGTAGCCCATGGCTAGCTACATGGGGGGCATTCTACATCTCTATCGAGCTTCCCCTTCCTCCCCAGGGCATTTCAAGATATAGCGAAGGCATCTGGGAGAACAGTAGCTGAGGTGCAGCCAGCCTTCTGGTTTGGCCTTGGGAAGGCAATTCCGCTCTGCACGCTCCTGCCTCTCTGCCTGGAAACAAAAGGAAAATCAATGGCTACTTACTTCTTAGAGACAAGTGCTCTGGGGCTGACAAGGAAAATAATTTTTCAGGAAAATAGTTTTAAAGGCTGCATTCAAACCATGAGGTGTGTTGATTTCTGCATATGGATCAGGCTGTCCATAACATTTCAGAAAAGAAGAATGCAGCAGAGGGGCCTATTTTAAGGACCTGATTCTATACCTAGGTAACGAAATCATCACTTGGACCTGGAAAAAATGCCACCATGTCCTAGCCTGAATCCAGAGCTGGTCATCTAAATGGAGGCAAATGCACGGGATTTGATCCTAAGACTGCAAACAAGAAGGTGAACTAAGGAGATGAATTTGCATCCCCTTTGAAATGAAGTTGAAAAGCTTAACAAAATGAACATGTTTCCACCTCCTCCATCAAACTGTAACAAGAGCAGAGCTGCGGGGCTGACGACTGAGCGGTGAAATGGAAGTTCTCTCTGTTGGTAGAAGTAGCATCTTGTGCCAGGCCAGCTAGTTGGGGCTGCAACACAAACCGTGAAATGTGTCTGCTTCCTCCTGCTGTGTCGGATGGGCTAATTGGAGGTACCTCTCACTCATTGAACCTCTCATCTCTTGTTCTCTACATTATTTTTTTCTGCAATGCCTATCACCTTTACAAGATCACTGACAGCAAGCAATAGCCCCATTCATGAGGTGTTCCCTGATTTGAATCTTTTCCTCTGTGCAAGGGAGAGTGACAGGCTCAGCAGTGATGGCAGTGACTTCACCCCTTGTCTTCTGACAGTGCCCTGGTGGAGGGTGAGTGACACAGGAAATATTGCAGGGGTCATTGCAATATTCAAGTGCCAGATTTGAATGCTCATTTCCAAATGCAAGCCTGCATCCACCTCTGTGTCTAAAAACTCAGTCCATCTGGCTGTCTTTCCTAATGATCGTTCATATTTTTATTTCTTGTTACTACTAATATAGCTGGTGGTACAAAAATCAAAATATGCAATGAGATATTTTGGTTAGGGCTTTTTTGGTTAGTTTTTTCTCCATCTCCCTTTCATTCTAGCTGTGAACTTGCTTTAAGGTATTTGTTGAAATCGTTGCTTTTAAGTTTGCTTTGTGGAGAAGGATTTCATGATTCCTGGCCCCCAGAGAGTTGTTCTTTGCCCTACCACTTTTCTCTGCCATCTGGCATGTTTACTTGAAGTAAACGTGTAGGGTCAAAGGTCAACACGGACATGTGGAGGGACAGCTTTGTCATAAAAGCTGTAAGGAATGAGTGGGTGCTTCTGAATATAGCACTGTGCATTTTGTTCAGCTGCTGAACACAAAGAGGTCAGGTTAGTCATACGGTTGAAAGAAAATAAAACCAAATAGACAAGCAGAAAAGTAGATTGTACAACACAGGGCACTTCAGTCCTTTTATTTGTTTTTTTTGTGGGTTGGTTGTTTGGTTTTTTTTCCCCTAAGCCTTTCTGAACCCATTTCTAACCAATATGGTAGAGAGGACAATAAAATCTCCCTCCCCCCTTCTTTTGGACATCTGATTTACATAACAAGTTCAGTGGTGGCCTAGAGGCCACAAGTTACTGCAAGTGCAGATAGGCAGGCTGCAACAAGAACAGATATCTATGTTCCAGCTGTCAAGTCACTGTTTGATTAAATGTACAATTCTGATTTTGGCATCTACAGACAGGAATTCATTTGACAGGACTTGAAGGAAAGAAGGAATTAAGTAAGAGGGTCACATAAATGTAGCCTCTTAAATGAGGGTGACCTTGAAGCATGTGAAGGTTTCTAGGTAGGAGGGATAGGGCTGAGCTAGCCAGAAACTCCTGCTTTTTCGCTGCTAGCTTTGTCCAGAGTTGGTCACAGAGTTGTTACACCTGTGTGACTAGTACCACAATAACCTCAAAGTCCACTCCCTCAAAGGTTTTCTGCTTTCGTGCACACTTGCATTCCAAACCTCGTTGCATCTCAGGTACACAGTTGAGAGCTGCTTTGTTGTTGCTAAGAGAGTGCCACTACCCCAAAGACAAATATGCTTCACCTTGGGATCTTTTTGTGTGTCATTCAATCAGCAGCTCTAAGACAAAGAAGTCTACTTGTACGTGGCCCTCTCTGAGCAGAGATGTCTTCTCTGTGGCTGCAGTGCAGGTTGATGGCAGCAGAGATGGGATATCTCCCACCCCCAGCAGCAGTGTGGCATAGGGGTTAGACCACAAAACTGGTCCCTCATGACACATCCCTGGTGTCAGCACACATGTCCAGCCTGCACTAATTGTGTCCACCAGACAGCAGAGGATAAGCCTGCCTTGAGATCTGGCTTCTTTCATTATGGGGTACATGCCAGACAAGAGGATCAAAGACCCACAAGATGGTTTATTCCCTTCTGCAAACAGGAGAGCAGAGACTGTCTGTGGTGGCTCCTCTGCACAGAGCCTGCCTGCTACAAACAGAGAGGGGACAATCTGTAACCACAGAAAGGATGGCATAAATTATTGCTGTCTGAGAGCAAAGGGAAGCAGGAAAGGACACCACTCAGAAACACAGCCACAAGTGCTGCCCTTTATGAGAGTACCAGTGAAGAAAAGTTCATGCTGCAGAATTCATTGCACGTGCACAGCATAATGATACCACACACCACAAAGGGCCTTCAAAAGAGCAAAATCATCAGTCTGAAATTATTCCAACAAATTTCAGATGATATCTAAATCTGACCATATAGCAAATAATACACAGGTTAATACTGACATCTTATTAATGGATCCTGTTTTGCAGCTATGAAATAATGTAATGTCTGAATCAACTTTACTACATGAAGTTCCTTTCAACCATATTTAATACATAAGATCTATTAAATGCCAATGAATAATGGAAAAATCCATCTTAGATTCTATCAAATTTTCCTTGGAAATAAATCAACCAAATACATAAAAAATGCAAACAAACCCAAGAACTGTATGTTTCATCTTTATCAGCATGAATTTTTATTTCACTGGTGAAGAAATAGGTTTTTATTTTGGCTCCTAGTCAAAAACACTTTGCAGGTTTCAAACCACTTGTCTCCCTGTAATCCCTTTTTCCTCTGTTTCTTAACATGGATTGGTAACCACAAAAAAACCCAAGTAAGAACAGTTTTCTTTGAGGCATGATGGAATTAGAAGGGCTAAGTGATTATTCTGATACAAAAAGCAGGCGTGATGTTCAGACAAGCAAAAACATGCATCTCTAGAGACTACTCTGCATCTTACAAGATCTACCATGATGTCACCGTAGATATATCACTATCACTCTATTAAATAAAAACAAAAAAAAAGAAAAAAAAAAAAAAAAAGCTAAGGTAATAATATAATTACATCAACTAATTCTAAATGTTAATAAACGTACAGTAGTACTCTTGTGGTAAATGTTACATGAAAATCCAGGAATAAAAGTTAACAGAGGACTGGACATTTACAGTGGAGAAAATAAACAGATATATCCCTACACTAAGAAAGTACCGAAGGACCACTCTGCTTCTGACAGAATAAAAGACTGATTTGAGAAAATTTGTATCAAACACCCACATTCCCACCAACCTGATGTCTTTGGGTAGTCTCATGAGAGTAACTGCATGGAACCAAGATGAGCAGAAGAAAATGGAAATATCAGTATTCTTTGTAACCTAGCCTGAGATATATTGCAGGACCACACGAGCTCCCTTGGAGAGGTCAGCTCATATGAAGCTCTGCTTACACAGACATCATGGGTCCACACCTGTGAGTATCATATCACCACAATTATGATGCAAACAAATAATTAGGCATAGCAGGACAAAGTGAGATCTGTCAGCCTAACAAGTTGGGAATTTGAGGAAGAATCCTAAAACAGAGCAACTGTTCAAAGCTTCTAGAGGAGGGACTTTGAGAGAAGCTTTACTTTGTCAGAGTATCAAATCTTGCTTACTATTTCACAAGTTTTCTCCTGACATTCCTTCTGTAACCTTTCTCAAAGACTGTAAAAATCCTCACCTTAAAGGTGGATCTTCAGAAATACCAGTTTCCAGTTGCGCTAGCTGTCAGGCTAGTTTTAACCCTGCTTCACACTGCTACTAGCAATATATGAGCATGAGACACAAAAAACCTAATTGAGGAGGTGGCTCCTGCAGGAGCTTTGGACACCTTTGTCACTGTGTCAGTGGCAGAAGTGAACCAGCACCATTTGCAACTATAGACATGCATATAGCTCTTGGAGCATTTATTCCATTTCCAGCTCTGCAGTGAATGGAAAGGAGCTGCTTCCTAATTCTACTTAGAATTTTAACTGGGTTGCGCTGGCCAAGGATTCCAGTGACCAGACTTGTGCATGTGTGGAAAAAAATCAGAGGGAATCAGTTACCCATCAGAAAGAGTCTCAAGGACAGGATTGTCACACTACCACTCTGTATTGACAGTTTTCTCTTTTGGTGCAGATTAATTCAAATGGATTTTACCAGTACAAATCACAGAACCACAGAATCATCTAGGTTGGAAAAGACGTTGAAGATCATCCAGTCCAACCACTAACCTAACACTGACAGTTCCCAACTACACCAGATCCCTCAGCGCTATGTCGACCCGACTCTTAAACACCTCCAGGGATGGGGACTCCACCACCTCCCTGGGCAGCCCATTCCAACACCTAACAACCCCTTCTGGAAAGAAATGCTTCCTCATATCCAGTCTAAACATTCCCTAGTGCAATTTGAGGCCATTACCTTAGGCCATTGTCCTATTGCTTGTTACTTGGTCAAAGAGACTCATCCCCAGCTCTCTGCACCCTCCTTTCAGGGAGCTGTAGAGGGCGATGAGGTCTCCCCTCAGCCTCCTCTTCTCCAGACTAAACACCCCCAGTTCCCTCAGCCGCTCCTCGTACGACCTGTGCTCCAGACCCTGCACCAGCTCCGTTGCCCTTCTCTGGACACGCTCGAGTCATTCAATGTCCTTTTTGGAGTGAGGGGCCCAAAACTGAACCCAGTCATCGAGGTGCAGCCTCACCAGTGCCGAGTACAGGGGTCAGATCCCTTCCCTGTCCCTGCTGGCCACGCTAGTGCTGACACAAGCCAGGATGCCATTGGCCTTCTTGGCCCCCTGGGCACACTGCTGGCTCCTGTTCAGCCGGCTGTCAATCAACACCCCCAGTCCCTCTCTGACTGGCAGCTCTCCAGCCACTCCTCCCCAAGCCTGTAGCGCTGCTGGGGGTTGTTGTGGCCCAAGGGCAGCCCCCGGCATTTGCCCTTATTGAAACTCCTCCAGTTGGGCTCAGCCCATGGCTCCAGCCTGTCCAGGTCTCTCTGCAGAGCCTCCCTACCCTCGAGCAGATCAACACTCCCACCCAACTGGGTGTCACCTGCAAACTGACTGAGGGTGCACTCGATCCCCTCATCCAGATCATCAATAAAGATGTTAAACAGGAGTGGCCCCAGCACCGAGCCCTGGGGGACACCACTCCTGACCAGCCGCCAACTGGATTTAACTCCGCTCACCACAACTCTCTGGGCCCGGTCGTCCAGACAGTGTTTCACCCAGAAAAGCTTGTGCCCAATGCATCACATATGCAAATATGAGAATGACTTTTTTCGATATCCACAGAAATCAAATGCACTTTGCATAAGTATCCATATCAACAATCTGATTTTAACAATTTAACCCTTCCAGTCATTATTTGAAACAGTATCACAAATTCAGTAATTATTTTTAAGTAGTGTTTTGAATTTTTCATTTCAACAGTTAGAAATGTGTGCAATTTGTTCATAGACATGAACACAAAAAAACCACTTAGCTCTATACAAGAATTTATTTCAAATTGTTTGCTTAGTTCTATGCACATGCTCATATATACACTGTAATATACATTCTCTCACATATACTCCTGTAGAAACTTGCAGGAACTTGCCCAATGATTTATATCAGTATTCTAGAAAGTCATTCAGTTATACAGCATAGCTACTAAGTTCTGTTTTTGAAATGTTCCCATTATCATTTATAGACACTAATGATCACTTAATGATAGTAATTTTTATGTCTTCATTTTATGTCTTGCTTGCTCTCCAGTGTCTATTGTAATTTGTGGAGAAATAGGGCTGTCATAATGCTACCTGTGATATGGAAAAAAAAAAAAAAAAAAGATAGATCTGGAAACCATGATAATAAAGATTATATCACTGTGATAGACAAAATGCTGGATCTGGACATAAGCAGCTAGTTCATTCCATTATGCTGACAGCTTGGGATATGCAGAAGAGTCAAGATCTTCATAACCTGACTTTGATTAAATACTACATCTCTGTAACTGAAAAATAATATGTAACACAATCCTAAAGCATAACCTTGGTCCATTCTCATGATTAATACACACAAAGTTATCTATATTATCATCAGGTGGAAATCCAGGTGGCAGGCTAAAGGCCCAGGACTAAATTTCTGCTGACAATGGTGTTTGCTTGTAGTCTTCATATATAGGTATACAAATAAACCTTACCCTGTAATACTAATTTTCTTACTGCCTGTGATATAAAGTACACAAACTGTGAAGGATACAGACATCTACAGGGCAGAGAATTTCCATTTTCTAAATTTCAGTTAAGGTAATAGGACATCTCAGGCCAATGATGCACCTTGAGTCTTGCCAACACTCAGAAGATTGAACTAATTTAATTTTAATTGGGTTTCTACCCAAATTAAATAAATGGATACAAACTTCTTGGTAAACATCATTTTTGGGAAAAAAAAAAAATTCTTCCATTTAGCTTAACATATTCACAAAATATTTGTATTAACAAAAATAAGCTTGGTTTCAACCAGATAATTCAGCTCTATTTATTAATTAAGAACAGCATAATAAAACTGTATATATAATGATACATTAGAGGTTCATAGGTTTTCTGAAAATAATAACAACCCAGTTCAAAGACAAATGCACTGAAGTTGCCACAATGCAAACCAAAGGAATACTTTACATTCTTCTGAATCAACAGAAGTGTTTGATAAAAGAGAATACAGGTTAGCAAAGTCAGGGGTTTGGAACAAAAATTAAAGTCAGGTTTCCATGGAATATAAGACTTAAACCACCACAAAGACATACTTGGAAATTATTGTTACTGATCATCCCCTTCTCCACCGCAATTTTATGTTCAGTCCGCTAAGTGCATCACACAATAACAGAATTTTGGGGCTAAAAGACAGAATTATACCCTGTATGTCCGGTTTGCCCATATCTTTAAACGCCAAATGCCACAAGGCAAAAACTTCAATATCAGGTCTTTACAAGTGCATTTGCAACTAGAAACACATGTTATTATGCCATTCAAAAAGTACAGTGAGCATCTTTCAATTAAAAGAACAAAAATAGTTCTTTTGGAAACTGTTATTACCATGAAACTCAATCACTCAGTTAATTTGTAAGAGAAGCAATAAAATTGGGCAAGCAATACACTGCACTATTCTCAGAAAATATTATCAATTTCCAAATGCTGAAATCAGGGATACATGGGAAAAAAGAAGCTTCAACAGCAATTTTCTAATGAAAATGGTTGCATATTTATTTTTATTTCCTTATATTTCCAGTTATAGTGTATGCCCGTTAGTCAATTCCTGGGGACCTCTGTAACAGGTATGCTACTGGTGGATTAGTCAAACACACCAGTTTACACAGTAAATATGAATAAAACCTCTTCTATGTCAAAACTTACTTTTCAATATTTCACGTATAACCAACCATCACAAGGCCTAGGAAAGTCTGCAGTGTGACCCCTTGTGGGGTTACCCAACTATCATATTCCAGTAGTCCCATCTCTAGGAATCAGAGACTTTCATCACTCTCCCAGGACTGACATCTGATGAAATACTTGTGCACTTTTTTAATCAGAATAGAGAAAAATGTACCTTTTATATTACCTTGCTCTGAAAGCAGCTCAAGATTAAACAGGATCCCTGGGCCTGGAACTGAACAAACAAATTGTACAAAAACTGTTAAATCCAAACAGTGATCATCAAGTCTATCACATATTCTGATTCCATTCTACCAGCTAGCATAATTTTCTTTTTATGAGGATTCAGTTTTAGTTATCTGGCTTCCACTTGAACCAGGTTTGAGCCAGAGACTGGCAAAGACAAACAAAACCATAATGAGGTTCAAAAGAATGGAGACAGGAATACCATCTTGAAAGTGTCATAGTTTAACACAACACATTTGCTCCCACTCCTCAGTATATATGTTGAGTGAACACATAATGCAACAAAGTCCTGATATATCTTAGATGAGAGAATCCTTTAGGCAGATGGTCAGCCATCTATCACACTATCTTATGATCATTCATTTTAAAAAGTCTGGCATCAGAAAAATAATTCTATCTTCCTCTGTCATGATCTGCAAGGACATTCTCCGTACTTTGTAGCAGAAAAACCCATTGCATTGTCCCTATAATGGGCATTAATGTTCCAAAAGACATGCAAAGAATTGTGCCCTGAAGAATTAATCCCATGGCCAGATCCATCCAGATGGACCCCCGCTCTCATGCACACTCGGTAGCAAAGACTCAGGCTTAAAAGCATAATTGCCATGATTTTATGCACAGTCACAACAAATTAAGGTTGTCACCTGTCATAGCCATATCTAGTTAAAAGTGGATAAATATATTCATAGAGTTGTCTCACAAATCTAGTTTGTGAATGCTTTTTGCATTTCACAAAGGTCTTATCTGGTGCTAGAAACAATAGATAAGTTATGCTTAACTCAAAATATTTTTTTTTTTCACTTTTAATGATACCTAGCTCCACCCTATTTAAAAGACCACTGTCTAACAAAGTAAAAATCAACCTCAAACTTATATTGATCCTCTCTGAAGCCAGAACTGGAATTCTCAGTGCTTTTAGATGTTGCAGTACTGAGATGGTTAAGTATATTACTCTTCTTTAATCTCAAGAGTTTATTAAACAATGGGGATGATACTTATAAAGAGCATCAGAAATCTCTTAGAGGTTGGACCTTCATGTTGCTACAGCTTCAGATTTCAATAATCCTTTTTTCCAGAATTAGGATAAACCCACACAATTTCCTTCTCCTTTCCCCCCTATACTTTACTTTATAGCCTCAGGTTCTGCATCAGAGACCCGTACTTCTGTTTTGATTCCCCTGCCACACAGGTAAACATTGTATTTTTCATTTGATGTAAGTCATTAAAGTCAGTAAACAGCAAAAATGAATAAAACAGCAACTTACATATTTTTAACACCTCTGAGTTAAAAGCACTTTGAGATAGGAAAGAAGAACAGATGCTCATTTCTAAATGCTAAAGCCACCAACTGGGAATATGCCAGTTGTAACTGCTGCCATCTGTTTTCAACTGTTCTTTTTACCTATCTCTCTGAGATTCATATCTGAATTCACAGCCATACATTTCCACTAGGAGAGGGGCAGTGGGAATAGTATAAGCAGGATTTTTCCCATGTGCTCTCACCTTCATTAAATAAGAACTTTCAGTAATTACTGGTCTGCAAGATCTCTATGAAATGATAAATCAGGGGCAGTTTTTGCAAGGATTACATGGTGACAGCAGTTGTTTAATAAACACTTTTCATTACTGCTTTCCCACATTTCATTTAACTTGTTTACTTTCCTGCTGCTGCTGTTCATCTTCTGACCCTCTCTCTAGTCAGGTAGAAGTCAAATATATATCTCTAGGCTTCTATGGGGATAACTCACCTCCTGCTAGAAACAAAGAACCTTATGCATACCCAAGTGTCTGCTGCTCAGGGTCAGCTGCAGCATTGCAGTACTGAGTTGCATAGTGCAGTTAATGACTATTTTTGTGCAAACACATTCAGATACCCTTTATGCCCAGGTACTCATAGTTTTTGCAGTGTCTGAGACAGACTGTACAAGATGGCAGTGTTGGCCTGACATGAGTACAATATGACATATATAAGGTTAAAAAAATTCCCTCATTAACAGCAGCAAAAATCCTTTTAAATGCCCAAATCCATTTTTGTTAGTTTAAAGAAAATCCTTAATTAAATATTGCACTGACCCCCCACATTCATACAGTAAAAAGCAAAAGAAAACTTCTCCATCCCCTCCAACCTCAACGGCACAATCAAATGATTATTTGGAAGATTGTAGAGTATTATCTGGGCTGTTTATTGCTGACCTAGAGTGTACCATTACTGCATATTTTATATATGAGTTTTTGCAATTAGTCTACAAAAGATGTATGTCTACAACAGCCCCAGAGAGGCTTTGCTTTTTTCATGGCAGCTGCCATCTTAGACAACACATGTACTGAATCAGATTCCTCAGGGGTTACCTGCAGGAGATTCTAGTATTTAAGCTAAAAAGCCAAGACCTGTAACTGACTGGCTACATGCCCATTCCTCAGGCAACTTTTCTGGGGTGTTCTCATAGACATGCTGGCCTGGGATGCTGGTAACATCTTCACTTCTCAATAAAGAATGTCGTTATAGGACTCTCAATTTCTACTGACCTATGTATCTTTTAAAAGGTGTGGATCTGACTTTTCAAAGACATGTGAGTAGTTTTCAGTAACATTGGTGGCATGAGTAGTGCTGAGCATTTAGTTTCAATCAATCTATTATCCTCCTTTTTCTCTCTCCATCATCAATTTATTGCAATCTTACTGGTCATTTCCACGAGAAAACTTTGAGCTATAACAAAAGCAGTACTCCATCTGAAGGTTTGCCATCCCATCCTTCTCTCTCCATGAAGAGATGGGGATAGAGAGGGCTAAAATGATGTAAGAACAATGGGTCAAACTAAGGCATTACTCAAAATGACCTAAATATAAAGGACGTCATCCCATTTAGTCTCTATTCTCATTGCTGTTTTTCTCCTGACTGTTAAAGACATGCAACTGAGAAAAACACCAACTATTATTTTACCTTCCCATATCAGGATTTGAGCTAAGAAAAATAAAACTATCAGAAGAAATAAGTATATTTCTCTTGAGCTCTGCTGAGATATTAAGTGGCTTTAACAGCATTTTGTTCCTGATCAGTCAGTGCCTCATATTGGTAAGGGTCCTTGAAGTGGCAACAAAAGCAAACACAACAGTTTTCATTTTCCTTTTCCTATTTTTAAAATACCACAATGAGTAGCAAAAGGAGGGAATGGCAAGTATCACCTTTGTTGAGCTAAATCAGAACTGGTAGAAGGTTTTGGACCACAAGAAACAAACAAAAACAAAAAACAAAAAACAAACAAACAAAACAAAACAACCAAAACCCCCCAAAAAAACACCAAAACCCAGCAGAAATTCTGTAAACAGATAAAGTAAAATAGAAACATATAAAATGTATACTCCTACCATCTTTCCAACAAACACTCTCATGGTCATGTTTTGTAAATAATCTGGTATACCCTCTTAAACAAATATATATATGGAAAGCAACAGTGGTGTGAACAATTAATGAGTCAAGTTACTGTGATGTAGAGGTTTTGTGGGGGCTGGAAGCCTCTGAAACAGCAAATTCAACAGAATAACAGAAAAAGGGCATTTTTGTAATGCTTCTGGCCTTATATCCCCCTCTGTAAAAAGGCTGTACTCTGTATCTTTTGCTGTCACATTTCATTTCAAATGACACCTTTCAGGGCATAGACAGTATGTATGCCCAAGATAGCACCCTAAACTTTGCTGGAGCTTCCAAACAATCTGTAAAATACAAACAATTAATTCATGGTCATCTTTCTGATCAAGTCATCTCTTTATTTCAAGGGGTTTTTAGGGATCATACGTATTTTATCAAGGAAAATGAAACACAGTGAAAACCAAAAAGATCTTCCTCCACCATCCGGAGAAAAGCAAAGTCCTGTATCCTATAAGAGTCTCACCAGCCAGTGTGGGACTGCAGCATGTTCAGCACAAGTCTATCATGGAGCCAGTCGTACCAAAAAGGTTTTCTTCTTAGGGTGTCACTGACAGACTACACACTGTATGGCTTCTTCATCCTTCTGACTCTTCCAGGAGAAAGAGATTGAGGGGGGACAGAGAGAAGAAAGACAAAGGAAGAAAGGTTATTTTCAAAATTCCATTACTAAGTTGGGAGAGAGTTTAAATGTTGTTTTGTGCAGTTGTTTTTGGCCACTGCATGACTCTTCTGAAAATTCAAATCATACTTAAAGGTTAAACACCACAAACAAATTTGCCTCGTGATGACATAAATGTCAAGGAAAAGAATTAATTAAATGAGATGTCCCTCTGGAGCCAAAGTCCTACCTTGCACTACTAAACAAGATCTTACAGTCCTTAAATGTCAAATTCTTTTTTTTTTTTTCTTTTCTGACTTAAAAAAATGAAGCAAGACAAGCCATGAAGGTGGCAGAATGTACCACAAGAAAAGTTAATAATAAGGAGAACTGTAGTGCTATGCAATAGTTCTCTTGAAAATAAGTCAATGAATATCAAAAGTCAGGTACAAGAGAGCATATTTACAAACTATAAAAGCTTAATGTGAAAAATATGAGTGCTTAATGACAATGACATTTTGTCTCTGCAGTATTATACTTAGAAAGTGTAGAATTTGAAAATGACAAAATAAAAAGGTAAGGAAGGAGGAGGAAAGAATTACAACTGTGAAAGCTTTTCAAGGCCTTTACAGCCTTAAAAGGGACATCATGAAAGCTCATAGGGGAAACTAGAAACACAGTAGCTCACTAGAAAATAAAACATTAAAGAAGAAATAGGCTTGACTGATACAAACAAATTGTGTTAAATTTTCCCAAAAATATTTTAAAAGCTTGCCAGGAAGTTAAAGCAGAAATTACTTTTTTCTTCTACTAAAACTACATGAAATAGTATTAAGAGATGCACAAGCACAATTAATTCCTTTGATTCTGCAACCTGACTCCTGTGTCTGGACATAATACATACACTCCATAAGGACTTTAGTACACTGCTAGCAAGAAATGCTGAAAGGTACAAAGACTTTCTGTAAATGCATTGAAAATTAGTGTTGATTCAGTTTTAATATGAACCAGTTGAACTCCATGAACCATGTCTCTCAGTGACACAGCCCAACCTTGTAGGTCGTTGCATAAACACATGAGGATCATGGCCTCAGTATTAATTTTTGCAAAAACGCATTCACAGCTGGGCACTGAGCATTAGGTATACTTAGCCTCAGAGAAAAAGCAATAGTTCTTCCATTCATCTATAATGGAAAGGATGTCTATAAAACAGTCTGTGGAAGTATTAAGCAAGACTGATAAAGGTTTTGAAATTTCATAGTGAACACCAAGCTATACATTAAGAAGTATCTATTACTACTGCCAAAGCTAGTGGGTTTTTTTCTCTATTGTTCTGGAAAAATTATTTCTAAAATGGTACAGTCTTTAAGATGCAATTTAACATCATTTTTCTTTTTAAAGCAAAAAGGAAGACTGAGAAGTTTGTATATTACAGTACCATGAGAAAATAAATATAGAAGACATAGCACTTGGAAAATCAGTTTCTGAAATGGAATTGCTCTGTAATTAGTATTTGGGGAAAAAAATAGGTTGAAAATACAAAGCTGAGCAGAACTAAAGATATGTAAGATTACTTAAACCAGGGAAAAGCTGCTGTCATGGGCTACAAAATTACTAAAAACTAGTGAGCCGATGGAGCTACAATTAATGATTTACAGGCAGGGCTTCCTAAACATGTGCTTTTGCCATATTCAGGGATAGATACTAATCTATAGATAGACCCCCCAAAATCCTGCCAGTTCCCCAGCTAAGAAGCAGAAGGTTTCTGTGTTTTTCCCATGAGAAAAAGTGTCAGGACAAGCAGCATGCCTCCTGCAGAGCATGGCTGGCAGGTGGAGTGGCAGCTCAGTAGTAGCTATAACTCTAACTCCTGCTGCTGCCGCTGACACCGTGGCACAAGGCACTTTCCCTCTGATGGCAACAGTACCTGAGCAAATTAAGCTGCAGAAATATCTGAGGAAAAGAGTCTGAGAACAGGAATCCCTCTTAAAAACTGAATTCTTCTTTGTCTCACTTTTTTGTAGATGGTGATCCTGAGTAGGGTAAAGAAAAACAATTAGTTATGTTCTCCCTGGCCTCTCCAAATTGGAAGTTGGATAGCGAATGAAACTAGTCAACAGCAGAGAAAGGGGCAGTGTGATTAAAATCAAGAACAGAATCCAGGAATTGCACAAATGGATCTAGCTGAGCAAACTGACTCAAGTAAATCTGAGTCCAGACCTTAAGGTTTGCTAATTCACCTGGATTGTGAATAGAGTCTGAAGAATTATCTAAATGAATGTTCTCACTGGGTAGCAACTATCTCCTCCTGAAAAGTAGCTGTTCTATCTTCTTTTTTTATCTGCTTTTGGGTTAGAATTGCTGTAATTTTTTTTTTTTTAAATTTCAGTATCTGTTTATTTGATACATAAAAATAGCACTGCGTCTATCTTGTGTCTAAGCACATATACCAGTTTTCACAAGCCAATCTCCAGCTCCATAGGAGAGCAAAACACTTGAGAAAAAAAAGCAATCTGACATTTTTCTTAAAGAGCTTATGTGAGACTGAGGCACCATTTCTCCAGATTTACCATGACAACTGTTATTTAACTAACTCCCATTTTCAAAGAAATGTTTTATTAGTTTTTTCTCAAGGTCTTATGTGCCTTATGGTAGCAACCACAAACCTGACCCTGGTCTAGAGTTGAATAATGCCACTAATACTTCAGGCTTTTATTATAACTAGAGAATCTGTGGCTGAGTTTTCAAAAGTCAGTACTTCAATTTAGCATCTTTCAACCTTATTTTATTATTTTAATAAATGGCTAGTTATTGATTGACAGCCAGAATTTCTGCTTTAATCAAGATTCTAAGTAGTGAACTTTACAAACCTACTCTGAATATTAAAATAAATATGATCATTTCAAACTCACCGTATTTCTTTTTCCTTTTGTAAAAGGGAAAAAAAATGCTTCTAAAACTACCCTGAAATGCACCAGGACTCCTCTACCCTTACATTTCATGCTTGTGTATTTCATGAACTATTTACCCATATACAGTACAAATGTGAATCATGCTCTCCTTAATTGCCAATATGTCACTGTTAAGTATACATATGCAGCTGACAGACTGGCCCACCATTTGCTGCAAGGGGAGAGTGTTGAGAAGGCAGCTGTCACAGTGATATCACTGCTCTGGTCAGGCGGAGCAAGCAGACCAGGCATGCACAAATTCCATTATCTTAGCCTTATCCTTAATCCTGCAGCCCTACAGAGAAGGGTTGTTACAGGCTCAGCTAGCAGAGGCCCCAGCTGCAGTCTCCTGTTAGCTACCATCAGCTGCTGGCCATAGTAGCCTCTCTGGGGAACTGCTAGTCCATTGCTTTCATCTACAGATGTTAAATCAAATGTCTTTCAAATCTTTGGCGTGTATTCCCCAGGGACCTACCACCTTGGTCTTATCATGCTTTTAAAGATTCCTATTCAAAGCATGGCTGACTGTACTTCTTTTCTACAGTTAGCTGAAATTCAGAGAAGTTCATGGGATCTGTGTGGTCAGCATTGTACATATTGGTGGGGAGAGGAGTGTTTGGTAGTATTTGTTGAATGTCTTTCATGAAAAATTCTACCAGCTTGAGGGATTGCAGGACAATTGGATCAACTAGATTAACATGCTGACCTGGTTTATTAAAAATCCCTTTAGGGCCTAAAGTCAATGTATCTAAAGTACTGTTGCAGCTTTTTATCAGTTATAGATGAAGGAGCTGTGTAGCCTCATTTAATCTCTTTATTTCTGCAGAGATCTGCATACTTTTATCATCTCCATTGCTTTAGGAGCTGTGATTGAATTTAACTTTCTGAACATTAAATCAGTGTCAGCTGTCATTCTTTGTATATGTTTGTTAAATTCGATCTGGTCTATATGGGAGGATGAGGCAGAGACACAATAAGTGTATTAAAGTTTACGACCAGAAGACTGAAAGACTTAAGATCTGGAATTATTGTTCAGATAAAGACAACTAAGTTTATGGTCTTACTGCACTTTTTGTAAAGGCTGATATAATTGATGTAAGCATCTGTAGCCTGCCCCTCCGAGTGAGGAATACTAAGCAATATAGGACTTTCTCATGCTGAACTGATGTCTTTTCTTCCCTCCCTGCCCCCCTTCCAATATACTATCAGTGACCTTGTGGGTAATACTGGGTTAACAAGTCTGGAAAATTATACTCTTTATCTACAGAATAGGCATAGCAAGGAGAGACAGAGACTCTACCATTTAGACCAACCTTTCCAGAGCAATTATTTCTGCTAAGAGAAGATGAGGTCCATGTGTCATTGATTTCCTTGGTGGGACTGGGAATCTGGGAATCCTAACAAGCATTTCCACTACTGGGATCTTAAATGCATTATTATGATAGTAAGTGACCAAAGCTCACACACATTTTTGTTTTACTTCTATTACATCTCCAATGACACGAAAACTGCTGATGTTAACGCATTATTTCTGACTAATTTTCCTGACATTTTTCTCATACACATGCATCTTCCAGCACAGTTCTCCATCTTTTTCTGCAATCTTATTAGTCTGACTTTCCGCCCCATCCCATGCTTCTTGCTGAGAACATACAAAGATCATCAGCCTAGTCACATCTGGTGGACCTTCATGGGAGACAGGTAGTATGCAACACTTTCCAAACAGAAACATGGAACTCCCTTATATTCTATGTCAAATTAACAGAAATGGATCCTTATCTAACACTGTCCATGATTACTATTTTAACACATTGATGACGTGATTAAAAAGGGGCATGCAAACAGGGGTTGAGAGGGCACCCAGGGAGGACAACCACGGTTTGCGCAGCAGTTTGCACAGCAGGGCATGTGAAAAGGCCCATGCACCCAGCTTGTAGGTCCACAGTCCAGGGAAGTGCTCTAGGTCTGTGCTAGGATGGTGGGCACTCACCTCAGAGTTAAAATCCGTGTTTCTACAGAGAAATCCCCTGAGATGTCTGATGCTTCCACCCAGACGGAACTGGTAAGGAAGAACACTTCAGTACAGATGGTAGGTTGCAACGAGTGTCCAGACCCTTCTCTTGGAGAAACAGTAAGTACTGCAAAAGATACACACAGTTTGATTATCTGTTGTGTCAGGTGGCTGAGTTGGAGGAAACAGTGTCTGTGCAGTATTAGAGGGGCCAAGACTGAAATTGATAAGTGGTTTCAGAACTATGTTCCTGTGGCAGACACCACAAAGAATGAGGCACTTTGGACCCTGGTGGTGCACAAAAGCAGGACACTGCTTCAGTCCCTACCCTCTATCTTTACAACCAAAGGAAGATATGTAGTTTTAACAGCTGTAGACATGCACAAGCAAGGTCTGGAAGGAGAAAATGTACCAGCAGCAGACAGTGGATACCAGAAAAAGAAACAATGAATGCTCGTAGTGGGTAACTTTCTGTTAAGGGACACTGAGGCACCCATCTGCCAGCCTGGCAGGGAGGCACAAGAGGTATGCTGCCTTCCAGGACCTAAGGTCCGAGGTGTTGCCAAGAGGATGCCACAACTGCTCAAGAGCAAAATTTACTATCCATTGTGATCTTTTATGTGAGCATGAATGACACCACAAGCCAGAACCTGGGCAGAATCAGGGAAGACTACAAAGCCCTGAGAGTGCAAGTAAAAAGTGTTGGTGCCCAACTTATTTTTTCTTCCATTTTACCATTAAGAGGAAAGAGTGCAGACAGTAACAAATATATAATGCAAATCATTGTCTGACTTCATGGCTGGTGCCATCATGAGGGTTTTGGCTTTAAAGACAACAGGACATTCTTCAATGACTGTAGATTACTAGGGAAGGATGGGATTCAACTGTCTAGAAGAGGCAAGGGAATCTTTGCCAGCAGGCTGGCCAGCTTGATGAGGTGGGCTTTAAACTGAAGGACCCAGGGGGTGGGGTCCAAAGTGGCCATGTTCACACCATTGCAACCAACTGGGGAATAAGCCAGGCCAAGCACAGCAGTAACAAGTGTTCCTTGGCTACCTCCCAAGATGTGAACCAGAAGACCAGAAGTGTATGTATACCAATGCACACAGCCTGAGGAACAAACAGCAGGAACTGGAGCTCTGCAACCAGTCAGAAAGTCATGATATCATAGGAATAACTGAAACGTGATGGGACAACTCCCATGACTGGAAGACTGCAATGGATGGCTATAGGCTGTTTCATAAGGACAGGCAGGGAAGAAGAGGAGGAGGAGTCATGCTCTTTGCTAAGGAGAACCTTTCAATATATAGGAGTCAGCTACGGTGATTGTGGAAGCCCTATCGAATGAGTCTGGGTCAAGATCAGAGGGGTCATCTCCAAGGGAGACCTTACAGGTGGCATCTGCTACTGACCCCCAAACCAAGACGATAAGGTCAACAAAGCAATATTTGGGCACTCAAGCAAACTTCAGGCCAGCAGAACATGGTTCTTACCCAGGATTTCAAGTAGCCAGACATTTGTTGGAAGAACAGTACAGCAGCTCACATGTCATCCATCAGGTTCCTGGAATGCATAGAGAACTGCTTCCTCATACAACTCTTGGATGTGCCAGACAGAAATGAGGCACTGCAGGACTTGCTACTCACAAAGCAAGAAAACCTGCTTTGTAATATCTTGGTTAGTGACAGCCTTGGCTGCAGTGATCACAGTATTGTGGAGTCTGGGATCCTGTTGAGCATGCAGAAGGTTAGCCCTAGGACAAAGGTTTTAGATTTTAGAAGTGCAAACTTCAGGCTGCTCAGAGCTCAGTTGGGAAGGGATTCCATGGGAAGCTTCCATGGTGGATAAAGGAGCTAGCGAGTGCTGGGAGCTTTTCAAGAATGCTCTCCTGGAAGCACAAAAGCAGTTCACCTCCTTTAAAGGTAAGGGAACTAGGGGGCTTAACTGCAAACTTCTGAGTCTTCTCAAAATCAAAAGAGAAGCATAGCAGAGATGGAAAAGTGGGCAAATACCCCTTGAGAACTCCAAGGGCATTGCTAGGGTGTGCAGGAATGCAGTTAGAAAAGCAAAAGCTCATCTCAAATCGAAATCGGCCAGAGATGTCAAAACCTACAAGAAAGGGTTCTTCGGGTACATAAACATCAAGCAGAAACAGAAGGAAAATATTGGCTCACTGTTAAATCGGAGAGGTGAATTAGTCACCAATAATGCTGAAAAGGTAGAGGATGTCAACGCTTTCTTCACCTCTGTCTTCACCAGCACTGGTGGGTCCTTGAGAACAAAAATCCAGGTTGATGCAAACATAGAGCCACCATCAGTGAAGGAAGAGCTGCTATGTGAACGGTTACAGGGGCTTGACCCCTACAAATTGATGGGCCCTGACATTGTCCAGCCAAGGGTGTTAGGAGAGCTGGTTCATGTCGTTGTGAGGCTGCTCTCCATAATGAGAAATTGTGGAGTTCAGGGGATGTCCCAGAAGACTGGAAGAAGGCTAATGGCAGCCCCTTCTACAATAAGGACTTAAAGGAAGATCCAGGAAATTATAGGCTCATCAGTCCTACTTCATTCCCTGGGAGTTATGGAACAAATCTTCTAGGGGCTATCACAAGTCAAATGAATCACGTGACTGGGAAAAGCCAGCACGGATTCACCAAGGGCAAATCATTCTTGACAAACTTGATCGCCTTCTATGACCAAGTAACCTGCTCGGCTGATGTGAAGCGAGCAGTGGATATTGTTTGCCTGAATTTCTCCAAGGTCTGTGCGGTGGGTGGGGAACTGGCTGACAGGCCACACCTAGAGGGTGGTGGGAAATAGCTCCTTTGCAAACTGGAAACCTGTTCCCCAGGCATCAATTGGGCCCAGCACTGTTTAATATCTTCATAAGTGATCTGGGTGATGGGATCAAGTGTACCCTGATGAAGTTTGCTGATGATACCAAACTGAGTCCCAAAGCAGACACCTGGGAAGGGAGAACCACTCTGCAGGAAGACCTGGGTAGGCTGGAAGAGTGGGCTAACAAGAACCGTATGAAGTTCAACAAGGCCAAGTGTAAGGTCTTGCACCTGGGAAAACATAATCCAGGAGTGCAGTACAGGCTGGGATCTATCTAGCTGAGGGGCAGCTCTGTGGAGAGGTATCGGGGTGTCCTGGTGGTCAACAAGCTCAGCATGAGTGAACGGTGTGCTGCAGTGGCAAAGAAAGCCAACAGGATGCTGGGCTGCATCAACAAGGGCATCACCAGCAGAGAAAAAGATGTCATTATTCTACTCAGCGCTTGTCAGATCACACCTGGAATACTGTGTTCAGTTTTTGTCCCTGCTATACGAAAAAGATATGGACAGTCTGGAGGGGTCCAGAGGAGGGCCACAAAGATGATCAAAGGACTGGGAAGCCTGTGTATGAGGAAAAGGCTGAGAGAACTGAGTTCATTCAGCCTTGAGAAGAGAAGGCTTAGGGGAGACCTCATCACCATGTTCCAGTACTTAAAGGTGGCTACAAACAAGATGGAGACTCCCTTTCTACAAGGAGTCACATGGAAAAGATGAGGGGTGATGGGAGATTTGGACTGGACACAAGAGGAAAATTTTTCACCATGGGAACCATCAGTCACTGGAATAATTTCTGCAGGGAATTGGTGGATTCCCCAACACTGGACACTGTTAAGATTCAGCTGGACAGGGTTCAAGGCCATCTTGTTTAGACCATGCTTTTGCCAAGAAAGGTTGGATCGGATGATCCTTGATGTCCCTTCCAACCTGGTATTCTACGATTCTGTGATTTGTAGGAAAATTAGGAAAAGCCCATTTCCAAGTCTTTGGAAGCCACTTTAAGCATCTAATAGTCTAGAGCAACATTTTCACTGTCAAGGTTTATTAAGAATTCAGATACATGAACTAGAATTCAATGTTTATTGTAAAACTGAAACCAACCTGTCATTTGGATTTTACAGCAGATCTGAATTGTTTTGATTTTAAAATGCAGATTTATAAAGGATGTGTTGTGATTGAGAAAGATTTCTGAAAAGTAAGAAGACAAAGTTTGCAGATAGCACAAATTATGTGGGTTACAGGACACCTTTACATTGCGTTTAAAAGCCCAGCAACCAGCTAGGTCAATGGTAAATGAAGCACAATTCTGAGAAATATGGAGTAGTACGTATTAGAAGGAGTAATTTCAACTACACATGCATATTACAAAATATGAAATGAGTTTCAACTATCCAGGAAGATGTATTGGGTGAAACTGAGTAGGTAGTGCATACTTCACAGATACTGTAAAAGTTTGGAAACGTTTACCAGTTATGGTGCTTCATCACCTGCCCTAAGTAAAGTGCAGCAGAGGCATTTGTTAATGTTTGGCCCTTTATCAATTAATTCACAAAGGAAGAAATATGTTTATTTTCCTGAAGCAACTTCTTTCCCTCTTTTGTCAGATGGCTGTGCTGGCTGGCCTATTCAGGATTAACAGAACAAGGAAGCAGTGGTTAGCTGCTCTTCTCTGGCTTCTCTGGTGTAAACCTTGTTGCAGAGAGTCCACAGAGACTACCACAATGTCTCTACCCATCCAACTCTCAAGTTAGCCTCTGCTTTAGCATATGCATGGCACACACTTTGAAATGACTAGCATACCTCATCCTTGTCGTGGAATATTTTTTCCTGGTATGTTTCCAGCTTAGGACATGGACAACACTATCTTACTTATATACTTCCACAGACTCCGTACATTAATATAGAACACATTATTAGATTACATTTCCATTATTTTTTCATAACGATGTGAGGAAATTAGCTGTTTCTGACTTACAAGAAAAGTATTTGTAATTACTGCTTTTTGGTGCACGAGAGAATATATCTTGCATACCAGCAGCCATACGGTTTAAGTTTGCAGCTGTGAAGTGAGCTGAAAAGGGGTGTTGCATGCATCTTTTCTTTATTGAAGAGTAAATTGTATTTTAGAATATTTGATCTGATATTATGGTATAAAATGGCAAAAGTGGAGACATTCTAGTTTAAAACTGAATGTGGAATGTAAAGAGGTTTGGTTACGGAGGTTACATGCCATCTGCCATACCTCCAAACATGAGGGCCCATTTTCCGTCCTGCATTTCCTCTCCATTTTGGTCAAATGTCCAACAGTACAAGTGCAGCAAACCATTGAAATATTACTTTTTTAATTCAGGGTAGAAAAGAATATATTTCTTAGCTGCTGCTATATTAATGAATAGTTTAGGACTACTAATCTGATAAAAGGACACAGGAAGGAGACTGTAATGAGGTCCAAGGGGAATTGTTTGTCAGGAAGACTCAGTGTTCTTGAGCTTTAAGATGACTGAATGAAGATGGGGAGGGAAAAAAAATAATTTTAGGTGGAAATCCGCAGTGACATCATTGGTTTCTGATGCTGTTGGTTACATTTGCTGTCACTGCTGATTCCCAGATATGGAATGAAACCTATGACAGGGACAGTAATATGAGAAATTCACCAAAAATCCCAGACAAACAGTGAGGCAAGAGATAAAGAGGCTGAGAGTCCAATGGAGATAACTCCTGCTCCTACTTCCACTCCTTGATTCATCCTTTCCTACCACTGAGATTACTACCTGTAAATAGTTCAGCTTAGTCTTCCACTCCTCCCATTCTCACACTGTGAGTTCTATCTATTAATGCAGGCATCCTCAGATGAGATATCTGACAAAAATTTTCCAGTGTCCTGACCACTGTCTGACTGCTATAAGGCCTGAAGAAGATTAAAGACCAGTCAGTCTTATTACAATCCTGAGATGTCATAAGCAAAACCAAACACACTTACAGACTTTTCTACCTACCTTTCCATTGTTTCTGCCTCAGGAAATGAGAAGCAGTGAATCCCTCCCAAGCATTTCCCCCAGGAGGGATGTAATTGGCATGCTGGCTGGAGAAAACAGTTCTGCAGCAAAAGACTACATATTCCCAGCTAAAAGCAAATGAAGAGTCAAACTAAAGTTGTCTGAGCAGCCTTGGTTAATTACTTGCTGAACAGCACAGCATCCACAAAGACTACTGCCCTGTACTCACTTTCTGGGCCAGGATGTCTTGTAGACCTTGAGCAGCTGTGTCTACAATGCAGGGCAGATGTGCTCCAATTTGAGATTTTCCTGTTGTGGTTCTCTGTGTTATACTCTAGCTGCATCCCAAATCCCATCCAGAGAAGAAACCCGAGGGGAAGCCAGGCTCTACAGGCTTCACAAAACCACTGCAGAGTTGCCTGGTGCTGAAGGTCTAGGGATAGCACTGTAAATTGTCTTCCACAGCACAGATAATGCATAATGCTGTTAGCAAAAGCTCTTGACAACTCGTTTTACCTGAACTGAACTAGAGAGGGGAAAATAAACAGTGGGATATAAGGTGTTTGAATTTAAGCTTCAGTGCTTCTCTGTTTGACCCCAAAATCAAAACACTCTTTAAGGCTATAGAACATGTCCCCCTCAAACAAACAAAACATTATATTTTTTTAAAAAATAAAAACAATAAATTCATTAAAAATTCATTTTCTGTGATTCTGAGAACATGAACAATTCTGCAAGTTACTTGTTCTCCTCTGCATGATGTTGCCAGTGTTTCAGTTCTGAAACAGCACGAGGGGCCACTTGCTCACACATTACTTCTTGTTTGAGCAGGGATATCCTATTGTCTGATCTTGTTTTAAACTTCACAGTCCCATCCTCAGACAGAGTGACAAAATATCTCCTTTATCATTTTTTTAACCTACTGCATTTTGAACTTTTGAAGATAAAGATTTTGTAATAAAGAGAGCAGCAATGTCTTCTCCAGAGAGAATGGAAGCTGGATCTCTCTAACATGCATTGTGAATCATTTTAGTTTAAATTGGTCTGTGGGCTTAAACAAATACCTCTATTGATCCACCTCCTTTCAAAACAAGCTGTATTGTTTCACAATGAGGCATGCCCCATTCTTGTCCTCTTATCTCCTGTCAAAGTTTAAAAGTACGCTACTGCAAAACAGAATGTTCAAAATACTGCAGAGAAAAAAACTGGTTATTGATGATATCTGGGGTTTGGTTTGTGGCATCAAATTAGAGAGGACCATGCTTGAAATTACAACCTTTTTCAACTCTAGGTATCATGAAAGAAATCTCTGATGCAGGATAAGTATTAACCTTTGGACAGTCAGACAAGGTCAAACCAATTTGGAAGAAACAGCTAACAATAATAAGAAATATCTAAAGGTCAGCTACCTAACCTTCACAATATTGGGTAAGGTACTAATAATAGTAGCATTACAGATGTTCTGTTGAAAGTGTTTTATCTGTACCAGAATATAAGAGATTTCTGCTGTTTTGGCTTACAGCTGCCTGGGACATTAAGGGCAAAAGTTACCACATAGGTGAGACACATTAGGTTACAATTCCGAAAGCATTTCCCCAGGTATTTTCTAGGAAAGCATTTTAGAAGTACAAATCAAGTCAGAAAAGACTGTTTGGCTTTATGAATTATGCAGTTTTAGGGAAAAAGAACCCATAAAATTGTGTTCCTCACAGTCCTTTCACAATACCATATACCTTTCATGTTCATATTTTCAAATTTCTCAAGTTTTCAAAAATATTCACTTTTCTTCAATACTATTTTGTTTAAACAGAAATTGTCCATTTTGCAGCTTAGAAACTAGAAATATCAAGAAATATGGAAAGTTTACAATATGGTTGGTTTCAGTTCAACTACAGTTAATCGGAAGAAATTGCTAAGTGAAAGACATTATTCATATAATTTTAAAGCAGCTGACAATACAGTCCAAGTGTAATTTTTAGATGTAAAAGATTAGCCATGTTTCCAAGGATTTAAACTACTAGGACTTCATCACCACTGCTATTAAATCAACTCCAGAGTATTCAGATCAACATAATAAGTTTTCTGGACAGTAAAGCATTCGTCTAGGAGAAGAATGATATTCACAAGTTCACACTCTGTACATGTTTGTATGTTTGTACTACATTTTCTTCCATTGTTTCTCACTTAACCACAAGAACATCTTCAAGTTATGGACTAAGTATAGAATGGTTCTAGAAGCCAGAGGAATGTGTCACCAGATGGACTTTTGTTCTTTGGCCTTTGTTTGGAAACTATTAACTTGCCACCCAATGTCAAGCTGTTATTTGGATCGGTTAGTGATCCATGGGCTACTACTAAACATGATACTGATTTCAACTTTTGGGCTAGCTAGCAATATTCTCCTTTCTGTAATTGTAAACTCAGGTAACCATGACATTGGAAGAAGAAGCCTGTGTGTAACTAGATTAAAGGAGAAACAATAGCATAGAAACAATACCAAAAAAAAAAAAAAAAAAAAAAAAAAAAAAAGGGAAAACTAAATGCTTCAAAATTCATTTACACAGTAACACAATTATTCACCTATGCAAGCTGGAGAGTGGGAGGTAAACTGAAAGGCATGTTTTGTCATGAATTGTTTTTTCTTGGCTATCTTCATGGGGAACAAGGCATGATGCTCATGCTGTTTGTCCTAGATCTCTTTCAGGTAGGCAGTCCTGAAAGATGAAGGCACAGTGAGATCCTGGGACTCTTAATGCCTGCAAAGGTCCTGTGAACCTTTCCCTCAGGCTTCATATTATCAGCAAGATTTTGTTCAGCAGCTGGTTTGTCATTTTGTCTCAGCCACAGTAGTTTATGGTTAGAGAGATTAAAGAATATGCTGTAATAAATGCATTGTACTGCTGGAGGTAGCAAGTCAATTTTTTCCCTTCCCCACAAGACACCAAGTATTCCTGCTCTTTTGTGATACAGCATAGCAGGTCTCTCCATCTGCTTGGCGTAGTTCACCCCTTGCCATTAAGAAACAGCTTCCAAATTCACATCATTTTTTTTACTTGTGGTTGTAATAAAATTAAAATAATCCCTCATGCTCAGTTCAATCACCGTGATCTCTGAGGAGTGCAGACCACACTGCAAGAGGTGATCAGCATGAGTCCACCTCTGATTGTTTTCAGAGCCTGATAAAAACAGCCTCATGAGGATGAATACAGCTGCCTCTCTACAACAGCAGGAGTTAGACTGAAAAATGAGAGGGAGTATATAAAAACATGGCTGGTGTCAGCAGCCAGATTTTACTGAGACAAAGATAGGTTATTTTTTAAATTTTTATTTCTTGACAAACTCTTTATGTCCACACTGCACTGTACCAGGTAGTCAAATATGAGATCAAATGCAGAAATCAGTGTCTTTCTACAAGCTGAAGACAAAAAGGAAGAGATTTCCTCTGCACAGGCATGGTTTTTCACTAGTATCCATTAGACCAGCATTGCTCCAGAAGACAGAGGGGAATTTGAAGCACAGAAATGTTAGAGGGCTGTCAATACTATGAGAAGAAGTAATTAAGGTCAGATCTAAGTCTCTGTACTAGGAGCCAGACTCAGCAGTCAGTCAGCAAGGGCAAGGGATATGGATTTCATATCAGCCTTCCGCTAATGCAGATAGGAACCCAAAGCTTTTGATACTGATTTGAATAGAAATGGGAACAGGCCTGTACAAACAGCTACAAAATCACCTTTTATCTTCCTGGGATGAAAAAAGCTTAAATTTGACATTTCAGGAAGATGAAGGAAAGTCACCATCATTTACTTGGCTATAGAAGAATGACTCATTTCTAACTCAATTAAAATAATAAATAATGTTACAGTTGGCTAAAATAAGAGGCCAGTGGGCTGGTAGGCTACTTATGCCAGTTTTTATGCACTCCATTGAGCTAGCAATGGACTTCAACTCTGTATAATGGCTGGTATCAGAAGGTTCCACAGAATAAATGGAAATTCTAGTGTACTTCAGTGAAGGAAATAAGTGATATCTCAATGACAAACAGGAAACTATTTATAAAATGATTAAATGCAAATGGTTTAGACATAAAGAGGCAGCCAGCTTGATGGGTTGGTGGCTGCACTGTGTTCATCCAGATGGAAGATCTTTTCTTGTCTAGACCAGCAGAGGATGCCAGCTTTATGCAGTTAGGGTTTCCAAGATGAAAATAAAAGTAGAAAGTATTGAATTAGCAGCAACATCGACTGTCGAAGAATGAAAGACTACAGACTAATCAAACAGATTAATTTACATAGTATCTTCTATCTGCATGCCAAAGTACAAAGAAATATTTTCTCTGTTCCATAATCAGGGAAACTGAGGCATAAAGAGATCAAGAGATTTGTCCAAAAGAGTTGAACTCAAATTTCCCACAGAAGGGATAGTCCTGGAAATTGAGGAACAACATGTGAAAATAATACTTAAAAACAAGGTAGCTGAAAAATTAAAAACACAGCTACTTTGTTCACATCTTATGCATGCAGTTGTTAGTTGGATAGGCTAAGGGAAACTGTGAAGCAACAGATACTGTAGAGCATTGATACATGAGCAACTTTCTTTCCTACAATTATTCTCCACTGTGGAAAGTGTAGTGATGGATATTACTGATGCTTTTTGAGCCAAAGAGAAGTTGGCTAAGGCTTTGACAAAGACTCCGTCCTCTGTAATACCAGGCATGTTCAAAAAACATAGCTAGAAATATCTTTTTGCATCAGAGAAGAGGTCTGCAGATAAATACACCGAAACTGTTGTTTCTGTGTGTATACTGTGGAAATACTGGCCATGAGAACTGACAACTTTTCTCAAAGATGAGCAAGAAAAGAGCCTTCTTATTTCTCAATGCTGTCATGGTGGTAGCCATCTTCTGTACAGATTCCCATGTAATTATAAGAATTATTGAATGTTTTCTGGGACTGTTGGCTCCAGCCAACCAGTTATCCTTCTTCCTCTGGTTGAGCATAGTCACAAAAGCCTCAAGCTAGTGTCTTCCTTTACTACTTCACAACCCTCATCCATCTATGCTAGTGACCAATTATATTGTATGCAGACCCATTTTAGCACAGCAGATTCCTATTTTTCACTTAGAAAAATTGTAAATGCTTATACAAATGGTAATTATGGTGGTGTCTAAAAAATCTCTGCAATTACGCAGGAGCTGATGGCATCATTACATCAACCTCCTGACTGTAAAATCATGACTCTGCTTAGAAAATGAAGAGTCAAACCTCATCAGATTTTACAGCTTACAGAAAATGCTGCATGAAAGCATTAGCCTAAAGTTACTCTTACAGAGAAGTGCCTCCAGGTGTTTTTCGCAGCCCTGTGCAGAGTTCAGCTAAAGAAGCCTCAGAATTTTCTTCATTTTGTGTCTGAATTGATTAGACTGGATTTCAGGAGACTGAAGTAAAAATAAAGGGGGGTGGGAGACTTCCACAGCACAAATTCAATTGCTTTTAATAACAGTGGAGCCTCTATTAAAGCGAGAAATGGTGAAAGTTCCCTGAATTAGTGTTTGCACCAGCTGGAGTCTAAATACCAGCAACACAGTGGGGGAATTTCTCTCATCTTCCCTTGTGCTTGGAGCTTCATTTTGAATACTCTATCTGTATAAGCCTTTCACATGCTTTAACCATTTTCACAGTACTCATTATCTTTTCATCTTCATATTTATCTTTAGTTCACATGGTTCTAGCCAGATATCAGAGTAGTGCTCCCAGTAAAGTGGCACAGCGTGCAGCAGAACAGAGAGCAACACAACACGGACCAGACTATAATGACAAGCCAAGTGATGGGAAAGCCTCTGCAATCCACAAGGAGCCTCATCATCTCAAACACAGTCAGACCACATTTTGCCTTGATGGTCTATGTCTAATGGTCAACAACTGAATCATGTCTTCTAGTTAAAACTTTGACCAACGGCCTGTACGTTGTTCAGAAAGAAAAAAATATCATTTTAATAGATCTAATAGAAAATTAAATAAACTGCCAGAGTACAGACTGCCTTTATTTAATCTGCATGTAACAATAAACTAAAACAGTTTTACTCAGATTACAGGATTATAAGAAAAGGGTATAATTTTCTTGCACATACTTAGTCATTAAGTCTGAAGAGAGGAACTAAGGAAAAAATAACAGAAGCTTTAAGAACAGCTTCATATAACAACATTAAAGGCACATAGCTACAAAAACCTTCTAAAACGTGAAAAGCAGATCAAAAAAACATTTTAGGATTAGATCTAAATCTTAACCTGCACTTTTTGTTATTTTTTAGACGAATCACTATAAAAGGAGTACAATTATTTTCTATCCCCTTTTGGCAAAGTCTGGCCTTCCCTGCTGTAGTTGTAGCTACAGATCTCAGAATTAGACAATAAGAAAGCAAGAAATGTTTTGACATTTAAATCTCATTGCATTTATTCTGAATTGACAATATGGACAGGCAGACACTTATCTTCTGAAGATGTAACTATTAAAATTATTACAAAGCCCCTATATCAGGAGTAAATGAACCCCATGCTGCTGTTTCTTAAGAAAAATACTTCCTAAAATCTTAAACTTTTGAAAAGGACATCATTATCCCCTCTCTGGGATCTTGTTGGTCAGTTAGGTGGGTTTTATGATGGTTTGTTTTTTCCAGTGAGAAAGACAGACACCACTAGCTTTCATGAAATGATCCCCAACCTTTTCCTGCACCTTGTTCCCTTTGTTAGTCTGAAGTGTCAGGTTTATGTATTTGTATCACCACTCATCATTATGGCAGGTGGCTCAGGCATGTCCTTAACTCTATCTTGCTGCTTGACACCGCAAATTGCTGCTGGAAGTCTCAGCATTAAAACTTAGTATCTGAGGTTCAAAGGCAAGGGTCCTTGATGGAAAACTACCGAAGTTAGCAGAAAAATTTCTTCTTAAGTGTTTTCACAATAGGTTGAGCCTGTTGGCTATCAATCCAGAGAATGACTTTGTGCTGCAGTAGAAGGTTTTATGCCCCTGTCACCTCCCTCTCTACACAAGTGCAGAGTAGACCTGCTGGCATGGTCTGTTCCCTGGCAAGGAGTAGAGGGAGCCCTGTCACTTTAGCTTTGCCCTTCTCATAGAATTTCATCACTTCTTGCTAAATAATGCTTTATGCAATTTACTCCTACACTTTATATATATATATATATATATATATATATATATACAAACACTTAATTTACATATCTCTAGATATATGTATAAATACACTATACATGAGCATAAATACACATATAATGTGTATCTATATACAAAGAAAACAATATATTTGTATATTCCTTTATACATATAAAGTATGTGTAAAACAAATATACATCTATATAAATGTATATGTGGTTTCTTTATATAAGTACTTCTTGGTCCAAAGGAAATGGGCTCCCAGTAAGAAGGTGTTCTGAAATCACATATGAATGACAGCACATGGAGGTATCATAGAATCATTGAATGCTTTGGATTGGAAGAGACCACTAAAGATCACAGAGTTCCAACCCTGCGTCATGGTCAGGGACACCTTCCACTAGCCCAGGTTGCTCAGAGCCCCATGCAACTTGACCTTGAACACTGCTAGGGAGGGGGCAGCCACAGCTTCTCTGGGCAACATATTCCAGTGTCTCACCACTCTCACTGTAAAAAATATCTTCCTTATGTCCCATCTAAATCTACCCTCTTTCAAAAGGTTCAAAACTTGCCCATTGTCCTGACATTACAGGCCCAGCTAAAATTCACTTTTCTTAGAATCCCCCTTTAAGTATTGAAAGGTCTCCCCAGAGTTTTCTCTCCTCCTGGCTGAACAACTGCAACTCTCTCAGCCTGTCCTCATAAGGGAGGTGCTCCAGCCCTCTGATCATATTTGTGGCCTCCTCTGGACTTGCTCCAACAGGTCCATGTCTGTCTTGTGCTTGGGACACCAGAACTGGATGCAGTACTCCAGGTGGGGTCTTACCAGAGCAGAGAGGGAGTATGGTATGCAGTAGAGGTAGTAAGATATTTTTCAAAATGATGACACGCACACATACACACAGAGGGACAAAAATAGTGGGGTAAACAGAACAGATAACAGGAGGGAGCAGGGGATTTCTGGGGCAGATGGCACATGTGACTGCTGGGGGAGGGAGGAGAGGGCTTACTTCCACCTCTTCTGTATACAAGCTGTTCTTATACTGCTGATTTTTGCTGAAATCAGCAGTTTCACTGTTCACGTGCTTTATAGTCATTCTTGGCCTGTAGTAAGCAACAGGTTGCACATTAGGACTCTTAAGGTCCTATTACCTACAAATTACTCTTAAAATTTCATCTTAATATCACCATTTACAGCAGTGGAAAACTGTGCAAGGCTGCTAAATCTGAATTCTTCACTAGTTCTCCCCACTAATAACACTGTACTTAATTCAAATTGCTGGATATCCTCCACCACCTCATTCCCTTTGGAAGGCTAAAACTCTCTTCAGTGAGTGCCAGGATATGTCAACATGGACACTTGTCTCCACAGAAATAAAAATGTCCCAGAATCACAGAGGATTGTAGCCTAAAGCTACCTTGCATTAAGCCCTATCATATATTTCTAGAAACTAATGTAGAAGAGCTATCAAACATTGTACCACAGTAGATTGAACTGCAGAGGAAGGTAATCAGCTTTTCAATAGCACACATGAATTGTGTGCCGGTCCACCTGAACTCAGTGAAACAAAATCGACATAAATTATTTTTGTCTGAAATTAACATATTACATTATTATTTGTGTTATGATTAAAATGTCATATTTCTGACCTGTAATGAAAAAACAGTATAATTGAAGTTGCAGCACACAAAATTCAAAGGAACACTGTTAATAGGTCTAATGCAATTTTTCTGAGCCTGGTAAAATCTAGATGTAAACTGTTCAGTTTAAAAAGTTAAAAATGATTATTGGAATTACGTGCTAGAATGTCTTATCTTTTATTCTTATGTTACCCATTGGATTATTACTGTGATCAGCACTGCATAACAATCCCAACTCAGAAGATCTCCCAATTTTACAATGAAACTGGAACCTCTAGAGAAACTAGTTATTTTAGGTATTGGTCTAGCTATATTTGTCTAATTAATTATACAAAAAGTATATATATATATATACCTTTTATTCATATATATGTATATACAGCTGTGTATACACATTTTATATTCTTTTTATTCATCAAGTAAAAATATCTGAAAATCTATAACTAATAATAATTTATTATGGTTTATTGAAAGTGTTACATTTCAGGAGATTTAAAAGATTATGTTTATATGTATTAAGATCACACAAACAACTCAGTGTACTCCTTATATGTGCTACTTCAATATCAGTATCATGTCTTTAACAACAAATTAATTGGATTTGAAAAATACTCTTTACTAACAGATTTTGGAGCATACTTCTAACCTGTGCATCCAATGCAAAAATAGAAGCTTTACATTCACCAAATAATTCTGAAATCATAATATATATTAAGATTTTAAATGTTAGAAAAATTTCAGAATACGTCTTATGGGTAAGTGGAAATTGTCTAAACTTCTACATGGGTAGCAACACCATGAAATTGTTAAAAACACTGCGCTAAATATAATTGGAAATACAGCTCATAAAACACAGCAATAAAAACTGTTTTGTGGTCCCTCCCGAAGAAATTACTCTGACTCAGGATACAGTTGTTCGTGGTTACAAATACTACGGAAAAATATAAAGAGAGAATAGTTAACAGAAGCTTACATGTAACAAGGGCAGCAGGACCGCAGCCTCACAGAATCGGAGACAGGCTGAGTCTGGCAGGCACCACACTCTTCTCTCAGGGACCTAGGCTACCCTAGGGCTGGTCCTACCGGAGAAGACTAAGCTGAAGGAGTTGAGTTCCCCAGCCTTTTCCATACCTATTGTCATCATGACCCCCGCCCCATTCAGCAGTGAGCCCATCTTTTCCATGGTCTTACTTTTAGTGTTTATGCACTTGTAGAAATGTTTCCTGTTGCCCTCACCAGTTTCAACTCCAGGTTGGCCTTGGCTTTCTTAACCCCATCCCTGCATGACTGGACACCATCTTTATATTCATCCTGGGTCACCTGCCCCTGCTTTCACCTCCTGCATATTTCTTTTTAATGTCTGAGTTTAGTCAGGAGCTCTTGTTCATCCATGCAGGCCTCCTGCTGCCTGTGCTTGACTTTGTTCTTGTCAGGATGACTTTCCTGAGCTGGGAGAAGGTGACCCTTGAATACCAATGAACTCTCTTGGACCTCTTTTCTCTCCAAGACTGTATGCCAAAGTATTTTTCCAAGCTGATCCATGAACAGACCAACATCTGATCTCCTGAAGCCCAGAGCTGTGGCTATTCTTTTTGCCCTGTTCCTTCCTCTCAAGGACCTTGAACTTCACCATCCCGTGATTGCTGCAGATTGCAAAATTGCTCCAGGTTTCACATCTCCAAACAGGTATTCGCTGTTTGTAAGCATGAGGTCCAGCAGAGCATTTCTTCTTCTTGACTCCCTGATCACTTGTGTAGCATCACTTGCTACAGAAACCTCCTGGGCTGCTTGTGTCCAGCTGTGTTGTCACTCCAACAGACAATGGAGTGGTTTGGGTCCTCCAGGAGAACCAGAGTTTGAAATCATGAGGCCCTTCCAGAATGAGTCTGAAGAAGGTCTCATCCATTTTCTTCTTGATCAGATGGTCTGCAGCAGACACCCATGACAACATCACTCATGTTGATCTGCCCATTAACCCTCATGCACAGGCTCTCAGCTGGTTCATCACCCTTCCTAAGGTAGAGCTCCATACATCCCTGCTGCTCTCTCACATAAAGAGCAACTCCCCTCCTCACAGACCAAACCCGTGCTTCCTAAATCTCCCGTATCCATATACAGCAGCTGTCCAATTGTGCAAGATATTCTGCCACATCTCCAAAATCCCAGTGAGTTCATAGCCCTGCAGCTGCATTCAGACTTCTAATTCCTACTGCCTTTTCCCTATGCTGCATGCATTAGTAAAGGCACTTCAGACAGGAACCAAACCATGCTGCTTCCCCAGAAAGAGCATAAGCATTTCCTACATGAGGCTATCCCTTGGGCACTTTCCTATTTACATGTCTATGCTCAAAGATTCAACTTCAACCCTCTTTTGTTGATTGTTTTGTCTCTTCCCATGAGTATGTCTCACCTTCCTCATCCTTCACTTGTTTGTTGAACAGCCTCTCCCTCTTCCATCATTCCCAGGGTAAAGCTCTCCTTACCAGGTTATCCAACCTGCTGGAAAAGGTACTTTTGCTCTACTTATTCAGGCAGATTCTGCCTCTTCTAAGCATCTGTTGGTGCTCAAAGATCACGGTAATAAGCCTGTGCAAACACAGGTTGATGTACAACCAACTGTTGACATTCAAGGTCTACCCAGTCCTCCTCAGGTCCTTCCCCCTCACCAGCAGGATCAAGGAGACACCACCTAGTCCACCATGTCCCTGGAGCTCTGTAGTCACAACTGATACTTTCCAGGTTACTCCTGAAAGTATCATTGATGGAAATGCAGAGCATAGTAATAGTTTGAGAGCTGCACTATTGCCAGTAACCTTTTCATGATGTCCCAAAAGCAAGCCTCAGCAAGCAGCATATCTCCCTAGATGACAAATCAAGTTGGCAGATGGTGACCTTTGTCCCCTGTAACAAGGAGTCTCCTGCCACTATCACTTGCAGCTTCTTCTTGGTGCTACTGAGCAGCTCAGGCTCAGCCCTAGAAGTGCTCCATTGGATGGCACTACCAGCTCCTCATCGGTTACAAGTGAAACTTTCTGTAACTGCAGGTCTTCAGGTGGAGCAGGAGCCTTCATCCTGGTGTAAGAAGTCACCACCTTTCAACTCTCATCATGGTTGGAGCTTCTACTTTCCAACTTTATAGGCAGAGACTCTTCCTGTCCTTCCACTACAGCTGGAGATTTGGGCTCTTGAAGCTGCAGGGACCTGGAGGAGACCCAGTCAATCTCTTCTGATGTGGTACAGTCTGCTGACCTCCTCCCACAGTTCTTTCATTTGGTGGTACAGCTCCTCAGCAGCTGCACACCTCCTGCAGGCCAGAAGATCATGTATCTCAGACTCAGCAACAGGCCTCAGGCACTTCCAGCAGCCTTCGAATTTCAGAGCTGCATTCATCTTCTGAAGCTCTCTCTGGGTCCAGGCATCTGGTAGTGAAGGAACAGCTACTCCAGAAGCAGCTGGGGACCTTGCCCTGGTGCTAGCAACCACCATACCTGCAGATGGTTATGTCGGACAGAGCAGGTTTGCTGGCCTCTCCTTTGTGCCCTGCTCTGCAAACTGCTGCCTCTGTCAGCTGTGCTTTTGGCTGGGTCTTACACAGGCCTCTCTTTATGCACGGACTAGAAGGATGCTTGACTCTCTCTAATCAGGGGTCAGCTAGAACAAAGGCTGCAACCATCCTTTGTCAAGGGCAGCTGACACCGTTCATTAGAAGATGCTAGCTCTACCCTTACCTTAGCCCTATCTCTGTCTTTACCCAGCTGCAGCTGGAGCCCTCCAGTTCTTCAGAGGGATCCCAAGAATCCCACGATGATCCTATACAAAGTGCCCAGAAGCTCAAGGCAATATCAAGAGGAACTCAAACAACCAGAGCACAGTAGCTGCAGTGCAAACTGTCTCCACTGGCTGCGCTATCCTGGCCATTTGATGCTTAGTCAAGAGTTATGACCACTGGGGTCAGTGAAGACACCCTACAACCAAGAAATACTGCCCTTAGATACACCTGGTGGGCAGAGGTACGGTGCCTGTAACCATGACTCTTTGCACCTAGATAATTTCCTTGATTCTGTATGAAACACTCTCTTTACAGCATCTTGAAAAAAAGCACTTCCTCTATTAAAAGCAAAGTAAGAAATGCATTTACAATAACCAGTGCACAAAGGTGGGGAGCAGGGTAAAGAAGAAGACAGGGAAAGAAGGGTGAAGATTTAGCCAATAGATTAAAATATACACATCATGTCAGTGTAAAAAACTAGCAGGATTCCCAGGTGTCACCTGTGTGTTCTTAAAATATGATGTTGACTGACATTCAAGAGTAGGAAGTGTTCCTACATGGCTATTTTGAATTAGGTATATGCAAAATGTACTTAATATACACCTGCAACCTTGTGTGCAGATTTGTAACTGTTACTTGGAATTAACAGCCCCTTCAGTAATTTACTCAGTTTAATCTTCAGTAGTCATAACAAAAAGCAGCTTATACACAAAAAATCTTTAATGTTATTCCAATTTTAGTCCTCTCTTTCTTGATACACAAAAACTGAATTTCACACTGTGTGTTAATTACAAGGACTGTTATAACTCTTTCAACATAAGTCTCAGTCCTGCAATAATGCATAGTAAAAGGCTTAGTGTATGCTGTCTTATGATCCCAGACAAGTCAAAACAATTGGATTGTTTATGGTGGTAACCACTGCTACACTTTGCAAATGGGTTTGCTTACAGTGATCCAATTACAGTACCTAACCCTGAACATTTGCATGGTCTGGATTGTATTCTAAATTCACCTGCCACACTATTTTCCCCACTACACCTGGAAATAAAAGATCTGTGGCAAGGCTATGGCACTGTCTGCAAATCTTAATTGCAAATTCAAGAGTAGTTCAGGGGTTCCAAGCACAGAAGGGTAAACAAGGGTACTCATGTGGAGATGGTGTAAGGGACTGTGTTGGACTGTATGTCTCAAGCATTGCTGTTGCACCACCATCATGTCCTGGCCTCAGTGTCCCATGGACAGGGAGTAGTACGCTCTGGAGAAGAAGAACTGTCCCAGACGAAACCATAACGTCCACCTGAAGTTAAATCGGGGTGAAGAAAATGTGCAGGCCAGCACGACCACCATGAATGCCAGGGCATGCACATATGGAGGACCATGAGACAATGAGCCCCATGGAAATGGGTGGACTTATTGGAGAAATCTGGCACAATAAGAGGACTGTGTACTCCTTGGTTACCTCTTTCTCTCCCTCTCTCTCAGCCTTGTCATCACTTTTGGAGCTTGAAGCACCATCATCTGCACCAGGATTGAGCCAACGTTACATCACTGAATTCGTGGCAGTGGTAATTAATCTTGCTGCATCTTTACTGTTTTCTTGAGTAGGGGTTCTGACTCTTCCTTTCCTTTTCTCTCTGTCCTATTGCTATTATCAGTTGTTGTATGAAAAATAAAGTTCATAAGGTTGTACGGCATCTGACCTTGTTTGTGTCTTAATCTCGCTCTTGGGATCATTTAAGAACCCTCCCTGATATTGGATCGGGACAGATGGACAGCAAGTTTTGATCTTCTTTTTATTCACTTCCAATACCTGCCCAGTTTAATTTATTTCATTTATTGGTGAGGAAAATTAATTTTTGAAAAGGCTCCTAATTTTCCCATGACAACATATGGCAGATGCAGTGTGCAAGAGGTGCATGGTGCCTTATCTTCTTCAGTCATACTTCGCAGATGCAGTGTGCAAGAGGTGCATGGTGCCTTATCTTCTTCAGTCATACTTCCTTGCTCTCAGTCTCATGATATTACTCCTGAACTGGCTGAGATCAGCCAGACCTCCTGCACCTCCACCTCTCGATACGTTGAACACCATTGTCCTGGTTTCGACAAGGATGGAGTTAATTTTCACTGGGGTATTCCATAGCGTGCGATGCCATGCCCAGGGGTGCTGGGGCTCGCTCTCCAGCTCCTCTGCTCGAGGCAGCCTCTGTCTGCTCCTCAGGCGCTATTGTGCTGCTGGGGGGGCGGTCGCCACTGCTGCATTGTACCCATTTTCTTTTTGAACGTACTATCGTTACTGTTGTTCTCTTGTTATATTTAGTAAATTATTTCTCTTGTCTTCTTTTGTCCCTCCCCTGTCTTACCGGAGGGGGGAGGAGGAGGTGAGAGGCCGGCCATGTGACATCTGGCTGCTGGCTCAGTTCTAACCTCCACAACCATCATTCCACATTGACGATAGACACCCAAATATTTTCTTTAGCTGCTGTGACTCCAGTGTCTTAGCAGTACAACAGTGAAAAATACCAGAAAAAGGCAGGTAGTACTCTTTTGGGTGGCAAAGGGTATGCACAAAGATTATGAACCCCATAAAAAAATGGAATTCGTTATAAAGCGTTTCTGTCATTTGCACCTACTATTTGACATTCTAATAGAAAATTGAATGTAATACATTGGAGAACAGCTCACCAGACACACAGAAACCTGGAATTATGTCCTACTGGGTCTGGACTGGATACAAATCCTGCCAAATACCCTGAAATTTTTAGTTTAAATAATTGATGGCTTTTGACTTTTCACTCTCCTTCTGCCAATATTTGATTATTTGTGTAATCACATGGCTCTACTGTTTGATCCAAAGACAATAAAGAATTTATTTATTTATTCCTTAGATTTTGTGGAGTTAGAATTAGATATATTGAAAAATCACAGTTTTACTGAAAAATAACAGCATCTTTGGCAATAAATTTCATACATCCTATTCACAGTTTTAGTATCTGTTACAAAAGTAAAGTTTTTAAACTCACAGATAAAGCTTGAAGATGAACTTAGGTAAAGTGTGTTCTTTCTTGCAGTCTTGACTATATTTGATCAATTAAGGACTTTCTGTTGTTAAAAATTTCTAACTATGCAATTTGGGCAAACACTACTCTTAAAAATCTGAATTGTCTTGTTCTGAAACAAAAAAAAAAGGCGTGAACATCTGTATTCTGAAAAAGAGCAATGAAAGAGAAAGGTATTACTGCACTGAACATGGTATTTAATAAAGTTATCTTTCAAATACAATGGACTCCTACAGTCAAAAGCTTATTCCTCTATGAGAGAAGAGCAAACAAATGAAGATTTAATTATTATTTTATCATAATGTAATCTTTGTGCACCTGCATGCATTTATGCATATTTATTACAGGTATATTTACTTATTTGTATAGGTGAAATTAAAAACGCCGTCACTACTTTTTTGGTGAATATCTCTGAGGTCTTCTGAAATTCATGCAGAATGACTTCACAGATTTAGGATTAATACATAGTAGTGATTATAATTTTGTCTTTGTGAAGTGAGAAGGTAATTTATGCAAGAGTTTTCAATCTCTGGAAAATCCTGTGACCTTTTCCCATGGCCATAAGGATATATACACTGGAATCTAGTCTGGTTTTAATCTTTAATTTGCTGTCAACACACAGCATGGCCTCCTACATCACACTTCTACCTCAGCCTCCTTCTAAAATCTAGGAATAATGATAATTAGCCCTTTTATGCACATCATTTTAGCAAGGAAAAATATAAAAATGTTATTACTTATGCAATGCCACTTACAAAATAATCTATGGCAAGAAAATATACTCCCAAATCTCTCTTGATTTCTCTCTCAGGCAGACATTAGGAAAACAAACATGAGGTTACAGACTCCACATATGAAAACAGCACAGCCTCCTTTTTACAGTCTGTATTTTTCTCAGTTCTTTTGCCTTTTTAATAGGAAGAAATTCATTTCTATATTAAGATTGACATTTTGAATCAGGAGATTATAAGATTTTCACTGTATGGGAAAAATTAAGTGATTGACTATCTCAACATTTCCATTTTACAAATACAAAATGCAGATTTCACAGATAAAGCATTAAAAGCACTGTTGAATCTAAATAGTATTTTCTTTACACGTTTTCAAAACAGGCAGGAAAATTAACTGCAGGTTTGTGTGGCATACAAGTGAGCACAATTAAGGAATCTTGTATTGTTGCCTCCTGAATAGACTTGTCACATTACTATTCAGAGCTTTTGTCTAGTGACAGTGGAATATCAAAAAGATACTGAATAATATAGCAAAAATCTATTGTGCCATGAGATCTAATCTTTGACTGCATGTAATTGCCATATTAAAAGATTTGCAAGCTTACTCTTTTTGTGATTCTGAAGTAAGCCAAGAAAACTATGTGTTTTTTAAAAATAGTTAAATCTTCTGAAATTCTAGTCCCTGTGATATGACAATAATGTGTAACTTAAACTGGAAATTAAAACTACAGCCCTCTAGTACTATAGTAATGGTAAAGATGTTTCCAGTGCTGCAACTGTCATCAAGGCATGAATGGCATTTTGTAGGTGCCGCCTTCTCACCCACCCCCCTCGCTGTGAGCCTCTCAGAAACTGTGCATGTAAACATAAGAATCCCATTTATTCTGTAATATGTGTTATGTGGCACCTCATCTTCTGTCTGCCTCTTTGTACCTGTCGTCAACAGCCAGCAGAGTGTGGATAGGACAGGACCCCCCAGCTCCCCCAGTCTCACTGCTCCCAGGCTCCCTGCAGGCAGAGCAGTGTCACAACCCAGCAGTAGGAGAGAAGTAATTGCACCTTTCTGTTGCCAACACCCATTACAAATTGTCAGCTTTCATAAACAGTATAACTGGATGAAACATTTCTTTCAGTCTTTCAACCCATTTCCTTTTATTTATTGTGATGGTTTACTTTTTTGATTGTATGGAAGGCATGGGATTGCTATCCTCAGCAACCAAAACGATTGCTTTTTTATCTGCAGATAAGGCAGAGAGGCATAATGCAAGCTTCCCTACACAGAGCTGTGTTAATCCACTTCATGCTTGGCCTGGGCACACCATTCTCTCTCGCTGAATGAGTAAAAGCCAATTTCATTGTTCTGTCTGTCCTACATGTCATTTCAGAAACAACAGTTGCTTCAAACCTTCGTCTTCTGCACTTACTTTCACCTTCAGAACTTAAAAACCTTGTTTTTGCAGTGGTCCCATACAAAAATTGTGAGATCATTATAGAATCTAACATGAAAACATTTCACTCCTTGATAATTGTATTTTCTCTTCAAGATAACCAAGACAAATTAGATAAGGATTCTTTAATACTGCACCCTATGCTTTCACAAGTACAGTACATACCTACTTCCAGAATCACAGATGTGTACCTATAACTCAAAAACAATGAAATCTAAAAATTAAACATAAACATATGTAGGTTATTCATTTAAACTTCTTGCCATCCCATACAAACTAAAATGATGCAGGTGTTTTATTTTTATCTAAATCTTTCTTAGAGTTCCAAAATTTTTAATATAGTCAAAAGCAAATTGAGCCAAATGTCTAATTCAAACAATGAGAACCAGATGAACACAGGAGATTAAATGTAAGAGCAATGAAATACCACATTGTATATAGATAGCATATGAAGTTTGAAGTACTTTAACAAAAAATTGATAATCTTACTTTAAATTGGATACCTATAATCTACTTTTAATTAGTATCATTAAGAATAGATTGAATAAAAGGCAATCATAAATATTATTTATAACTCATATAACCTACACTACTTCCAAAGGTGCCTTTTTATGACAAGAAACAATAAGATGCAATGAAAAGTTTATAGATATATTTTTCTTTATTTTAATTCCATGTGACTTTGTGCCATTTGTAGACTGCCATGATACATAAAAGTCTACAAACAGCAACTAGCACCTATATAAGGTACACATAGTAAAACGGATCCTCTAAAGCAAAGTTTTCATTTACAATGCAGTTGTCCTATGTGAAACTACTGGCAGACAATGAAGAAACATTCCTGGGGAAAACTACCTCTTTTCGCTCTAAAGCTGTCTGAAGGTGTGTTTTTGATGTCTTTTTGAAATACTTTATATTGGCTGTTGTGAGCGATGTGGGATTGGTCTGCTTCTCAGACCAGGTCTCTGATACCCAAGTATAGGAAAATTCCTCATCAGGGTACATTTTCTATGTAAAAGTGGTAAGAAATTTACCAGGCTGAAAAAATAAACCAAAATTTATCTCTCTCATTCCATCCTTGCATGTCCCCTTCTTGTGCTTCTCTGACAGAAGTATCAGGTGTTGCTTGGGGATCATCATTAGGCACTCAGATTTTTTGCAGGCTATCAGAAAGAAGAACTCTGCATAGCAAATCCCATCCCTGCCTCCACCCCTGAGTGCTCAGCAGAGGTTGTCACCCAGACTCCTACCTGCATGTAAACTAAGCATCAGGAGAAATTCCAAAAAGACATTTTTTGCAAACTCATACATAAAATAAATGAATCATGTATTACCTCTAAATTAAAGTACTAAAGTTACTCTTAGGAATCAGACGTGATCACTGAACAAAACAGTTTGGAAGTTATACTGGTTTGATTCTGGATACTTTGATATTAAGGTATTATTATGTATGTTTAGTCAAAGCCTGGGCTCTGGTGAGTATAATGAAGTGGAGAGTAAATGAATCCTGCAGAATCTGTCTTTCTGTGTGAGAGCAAGATGTGATGGGTTAGAGCAGCCACAGACGTGTGGAGCACAACTGATACTGGGCACCTTTGAGAAAGCTGGTCCATTTCTATTTACAGGTGGCTTTTGAAGAGAAAGTTGGGGGTGAGTGTCCCCTTTTTCTTGGTCACAGAGCTGTGATCTCTAGAGTCTCAACCTAATACTGTGAGCAGGTGGGTGTCCATGTACAAAGAGGAAGTGTTAAAAATAATAACCAAGACAGGGGTCTTCTTTTTTTCTCAGTGTGGGAAGGCATGGGGAACGGCAACAGTTTGAGGGGCGATACTTGGATAAAAATATTTTTAAACAGTAAAAATGGTCACTTAATTGTAGTATCTAAAAATCTGGAACAGTGGATTATATGCCAGAACCTGAGGAAAGCAATGGTGATTCACTTCCACGAATTTTACATCTGTCACCTTATTACCATCTATCAACTCCAAATTTTACTATTTTCCCACACCCTTTCTGTCTCCCTGAAACTTACGGTTTGATGCACTATGTCTTAACTTTAAAAAGACTGAAAACTCTGAAAACTGTTCAGAGCAGGCATTATGTGTTCCTCCACGTTTAACTTCCATCTGACCAGTGCTGCAGCTTCAACTATGAATATGAACACAAGGTAAGTGGTAAAGCAGATCATGTTTTCAAGATGCCCCTCTTCACCATATTTAGCAATTTCAAGTGACATTCACTATTACTTCAATGGCTCAAACTCAAGATTACTCGAGGTTCAGCTTTGAAGTATCCCTTTTAATAACTTCATTTAACAACACATCAGACATCAGCATGTGTGTAGGACTTGTCATAGCAGTGTCTTTCAAAGTACTAACTGGTTCTGTAAACACACAAACTTTTTCTTTACAGATTTAGGATGAATCTAACAGCATCAGGGTACTGGTCTGGAAAGAGTTACTACAAGCTTGGAGGAAATAGAAGAACTGGAGGAAAGACAGGAGAGACCTGTCATGAAAACAGAAAGGCACACAGGTCCACAAGGAGGGAAACCCCGAACCATGGTCCATACAACCCCCTGGATGGGAGCCGAGCTCGGTGAGCTTAAGGTTAAACATTCACGCAAGCTGGGTGAAACTGAAACTGAGTATTTGTGGAGAGTTTCTTTAACGGGGGTTGGGGATCGATTTCTGTTGAGTGATGACGAGGCGGGAGGTTTCTGGGGTCCCGGAGTGTTTTTAAGTGATGGACCAGCGGGTAACCAGTCGATAACATCTCAAGTGGCTTACTGGGCTGGGGCTGTGGACCCTAAGGAGAGGGGAGAACCTGTTGCCATTAAAGGGACTGTCGGAGCTGGCGGAGGCAGTACAAAAGGCCGCTGGCATTCAGGCGATAGATGAGAGGGGTCGATGCGGAATCCCACTTGCGGCACCGGTGGATCCCACCCACCTTCGAGCTCTTATTTAGAGGGCTCCCGGATGCCTTGAAGATCCATGTCCTGTCCCTCAGAGAAAGGGTGCGAAGAGCGGTTGAATGCAACCAGCGAAACCCCCCCAACCCCCATGTACACATGTTAACGTGGGCAAAAGTGTTACATGATCTGGCTGCTTATGGGCGAGAGATGGGCTGGACTGACCCGGGTGGGGTTAAGATGGAAGCCGGAGGGTGTGGCAAGTCAGTCGGAAACTTCCCTCCGGGCAGCCTCCTCGTAGAGAGTTTAAACCACCCCGGGATAAATAAGGTCGATTTTACCATTCAGGAAGGAATCATTTTTGGTGGAAGGTGTTGGCACTGGGCGTACACCGAACAATATTACATGGGCAATCTACTGGTAACATCTCAAAGGTGGTTCAATTGCTGGAGGGCAGAACTCTAGAACAAAGGAAAAATACTAGGGTTTGATGTTTTGGTAGGTAAACAGTGGTGTTTATCAGATGGCAGTGTGGAGTTTTGGAGTGATTCGTGGAAAAAAAAACTCTACAACTTGAATAGAGTTATAAAGCAGGTATGTTTACTCCGGCACCGGGGTGCAAGGGGATCTCTCCACAAAGCTTGCACACCCACCACACATTTTAACAAAAACTCATAGAGTGTGGATATCCATATTCATTGGGTTACATAACACAAACATGCATATGCATGAGTGAGGCTGGGGTAGTTAGAAAGGCTGATGTCAGCAGTTTATGTCATCTTTGCACCTGGGCATTGCCTCCTGGGGGCATCTTCGGGGGTCTTTGGGAGGAAGGCTCACAGTCTTTCTCACTTTGTTTTTTCCCCCGAGCATGCGCAGATTCTCTTGGCCAATTTCTTGAATAACAAGAGTCTTTTTCTGACGGTTTACTTTCTATCTTATACCTGTTACTCAAGGCCTAAGGTATAATATCTTGCTGAACATTGTCATCCTTGGTAGATTTTCACAGTGAACTGCTTTGTTTTGATGAACACTGTAGTCCTTGGCAAAATTTCACAGAACAGTCTGGGCAAGCAGGATTCTTAGCAATATTTTAAAAAATACTATAACTTGCTATAAATACATAAATAAGTTGCTAAGGAGTTTTCTGTAAGTAAAAAAGTAAATAAATCTCAAAAGAAGTAATCATTTCTCTGTATAAATTCCCCCTTTTCTTTTCCTTAAGCAAATTCTTTTGCAGTCAAAAGGGGTTTATTATATTTTATTACTGTCTGTAAGGTCCATATTTGCTTATATTTAAGATTTTGGTAGCTAATGGGGATTAGCCTGTAAATATATCCCACTAGTAGTGTTTTCTATCTGACTTCACTCATTTCATGACTTGTATTCTTTTTGCATCATGCTGGACAGTAATTAAATTTTCATGATGCAAAAGTTTTCTTCCTTTTCAATAGGTGGGGGTTGCCAGATCTTAATTGATAAGTTGTGACAGGAGCAGTATAATTGACATCACATCCTGTAAGACTAACGAAATTGCAGATACAGAAGTTTGAATGATTACTTTTATCTATTATAAGGTTATCTACTTGTACAAAATTACGTAGGGTTCTTAAACAAACACATTCCATACCCATGTAAATTATAACAGTCTCTGTGTTTCATTAGAGTAAATCTCAAATTGGCATGTTGTCATATATTAGAATGGAGAACGGTTGCTAAATTCGTCCCCACTAGATTCTTTCCCATAATGCTTGTACGTCCAAAATAAGCATCTGACAAAGGCCCTTCCCAAGTACTTTTTAAATTACAGTTCAGCAAAATTTTAAGCACTTGTACCCATGTCACCATTTTTGGATGCAAAGCTTTAGCAGTGCCACAGGTGTCGATTTCTATTTTGGCTTAGGGGCCTTCTTCACTCTGGTGTGGTGTATCCAGGCTGTCTGTTCTTTAATCTTGATTGCTGTGTGGGAAGTTAATAACACCTGAAACAGACCCTCCCATTTTGGTTCCAGAGGTGAATCTGAAAAAAAATGTGATATATACATAATCTGCAGGTTTAAGGTTGTGTACAGGCCCGTCCAGGCAATTCCTAGGACCAATTTCTTTATTTCTCTTGTAGACTTAAAATATTTCATCTCCAACCTGGGTTGATGTTTCTGCTTGTCTGGGTTTGGTTCTGATTCTTAGAAGGCTTAAGGGCAATGCTTGGGGCCAGGACAATTGAGCTTTCTGGCTTAGTGTTACTATTTGTTGTTTAATTAAATGATTCATTTTTTCTACTTGACCACTGGCTTGTGGATTATACAGGGTACGTACTTGCCAGTCTTTTCCTAGAAGTTTACTAAGCTGCTGGACAATTTTTGCTACAAAATGTGATCCCTGATCTGAGGATATTATTGCTGGAACCCCAAACCTTGGTATTATTTCTTGTAACCATACCTTAGGTACTTCTTGGGCTTTGTTAGTTCAACAAGGGAATGCTTCTGGCCACCTGGAAAAAGTATCTGTCAAAATCAAAAGGTACCAAGACCCCCCTTTTCTTGGGAGTTCAGAAAAAATCAATTTGCTATTGTTGTCCTGGTTAATTTCCTTTCCCTATTCACCCAGGTTGGGTGTTAAGTCCTGTTTTAGGATTATTTGGTAAACAGATTTCACATTGCTCTGTCACCTGCTTGATGGTGGTATACAGATTTCGGGCAACCATTTGCTGATGAAGATATTTATATAAGGCCTCTGCTTCCCAGTGGGATTTTCTATGTTTTGCCATCACTATAGCCCATAATAGTGCAGATGGTACTATTATTTTACTTTCAGGAGTCTTTGTTCACTTGCCCTCTTCTCTGTTTCCTTTTAGATCTTCGATAAGTTTTTGATCCTCCCTAGAATATTGAGGCTCACCCTCAGTTTGTATTTTACCGTCTGGGACCAAAGACTGCACTTCTTCACCTTTCTCAGTCACTCTTTTGGCCTCATGATCTGCCATAGTGTTGCCAGTTCATGGGTGGAATTTCTTCTTTGGTGAGCTTTGCAGTGCATTATAGCCACCTTTTTAGGTAGTTGCACTGCTTCCAGGAGTTTGAGGGTTTCTTTGGCATGCTTTATATGTTTTCCCCATGCAGACAAGAGTCCTCCTTCTCTCCACACTGCCCCATGAGCAGGGACCACTGCGAAAGCATATTTGGAGTCCATCCATATATTAATTTTCATACCCTTGGCCATTTCCAGTGCCTGTGTTAGAGCTATTATTTCTGCCTTCTGTGCTGCGGTATTTGGAGGAAGAGCTTTAGATTCTATTACCTGATCTTCGGTGGTTACCGTGTATCCTGCCTTGCGGATACCTTGTCGAGTAAAACTGCTCCCATCTGTATACCAGGATTCATCAGCGTCCTCTAATGGCTCCTCCTTGAGGTCTGGCCGGCTGGAATAAACTGCTTTGATTGTTTCCAGGCAGTCGTGTGTCACTAGTTGTCCTGTAGTTCCACTGAGAAAAGAAGCTGGGTTGACAATATTAGTAACCTCTATTTCTATATCATCCTGTTCCACTAGGAGGGCTTGGTATTTCAGGTACCTTTGAGGTGAAAGCCAGTGTCCTGACCCAATGTGAATTTTCGTGCTTTCTGGATATTTAAAACTCCTGCTGCTACTGCCCTCAGGCAGCTAGGCCATCCTTCGCTTACTTCATCAAGTTGTTTAGAGAAGCATGCCACTGCCCTTCTATCTGGCCCTAAATTTTGGGTGAGGACCCCTAGGGCTATTCCCTGTTTCTCATGGGAGAATAAGCAGAAAGGCTTAGTGATGTCTGGTTAACCCAAAGCAGGAACATCCATCAACTTTTTCAGCTGATGGAATGCTCTGTCTGCCTTTCTGTTCCAAATGAGGGTTTTCAGATTTGATTTGAACAGTTCATAAAGGGGTTTTACCATGAGTCCGCATAGTTATATATTTACAGGCAACATCATCCAGTCATTCCTAGGAAATTGCAGAGCTCTTTAGCTGTCTGTGGCCGAGGGATCTGACAGAGGCCTCTGTCCTTGCAGTTCCTAGTGTCTGTTGACCAGCTGTGACCTCATATCCAAGGTAGGCTACTTGCTGTTGAGCTACTGGAACTTTCTGTGGAGAGACTCAATAGCCATTAAGTCCCCCAAAATTTAATAAACTAATAGTCCATGTAATGCACATTTCTTTAGTCTCAGTGGCTATTAATAGATCATCTACATACTGCAGGATTTCCCCGGTTTCATGTGGTCACTCCCTTTGCTCCAGATCTGTAGCTAGTTTAGGTCCCTGCTGAGTGGCATATAGGGCTGACCAGTTAATTGCTTTCGGTATAGTCTGCTCCATGCTCCTTACAATCCAATCTCTGTATGCATTGAGCAATCTCATGTGGGCTGCTCTGTTAGGGTCCCAGTATGACTCCTGTAAGGAGAAGTGATCTTTTATATCTTTGTCTGTGCCCCTAAGTTTATCTGTAGCCAGATCCTGGGCTGTTTTTAGTATTAATTGTTTTCCAGTTTCTGTTGTGTGATCCAGTGATAATTGTATATCACTCCAATCCAGATCATGTTGTTTAATCAGAAGCTGAAAATGCCTAGTCACCCTAACAGGGTCGTTTCCGTACCCCTTCACTACACTTTTCCAAGTTTCGAGATCAAAGGAAGCGAACAGCACTTTTATTCTGACAGGGCCCCATCCAGCCCTACGGCCTCTCTCAGAGGAGCTGGCACCACCGCCGCTTCTCCCGTCTCTGTCTCCAATACGGGGCTGTGAGGGGGAAGCCTGGCTCTGGCTCCTCCAAACTTTCACCCTCCTCCTGCCGGCTTCCTACTGGTGGTTTATAGTGCTCTGGGAAATCCTTTATTTCATCCCCTTTCTTTTTCCCTTCCTTCTTATTTTCTCTTTCGAGCCAGCACTGGTGGATCTCGTGGGGGTGCCAGGCCACGGTCTATCTGATGTTCAAGATGTTCTCAGAGGGTGAAAAACATGTCTGCATAGGAGACTTCATCCCACTTTCCTTCCCTCCTTAAAAACAGCATCAATTGCAGCAGGGTGTTAGAATTCAAGGTCCCATTAAGGGGCCATTTCTCCCCCTCATCCAATTTATATAGGGGCCACCACTGATTGCAATACTTCATTAAGGTCTTCTTACTTGTGCCTGCAAGTCCCCCTATCTCCTTCCAGTGTTTTACAATGCAGCCCAGGGCGCTCTTTCTAACTATTCCCCCACTCTGGCCGCTTCCCATCTCATCTACCCTACCTTAACACACTACCTGATTAAGCTGACAATATCCCCCTTAGGCAGATGGTACAAAGGTGCCCTCTCCCCACAGAGCACACACCTAAATTCAAGACAACAATGAACACAGAATTACTGCCTCCCACCAGAGGAGATATTTCACCCGAGACACTAAAAACACTGAGCCTGAACAAACAGCAGCACCGATGACCCAGCGGGCGGGCACGTGGGCTCTGTACTAAGGAATGTTCACTCGTCCTGCACTACCGCCCCGTATAGAGTCTGCCCTGCTCTCCGTTCCTCTGCGGCCACTTCTCTGTCAGGATAGCGGAACCGTGGGTCAGAGAACTCCGCACAGTGCAGCTGCAGCTGGGCTGCGTCTCTTTTCTCACATGCAAAACAATCACTCAACCCCACAAAGAGGCCCCTTACACTTATTACTCACACAACATAAAATGACAAATACTACAAACATCAAAACAACAATTACAACAATTACAACAATTGCTAAACCATAAAAGTCATAAATCAAAGCCAAAAGCATAAATCATATACCCTGAGCCGTTTGCCTTTTATCATTTACCACAAATCCACACCTGATCGATATCAACTAAATTATTATGAACTAGTACTAGATTTTACATTTGATGGTAACACAGCAATGCCACACCACTCCCGTAGCACTGTACTAGGAGTACCCAGGTCGATCCAGGATCCCAGGGTGGTCAGTGTCGAAACCACTCTGTCACCACGGGCCCACAACCACACTACTTGGGGACTCGCACCCCAACCCCAGGGGGAGCACAACAGCTCTTTACCTCGCGTAGGACGTCTCCTTACTACTTACAGGTCTCCCCTTTCTCCACATACCTGATCCGCAGTCGACGGATGGTCCTTGTCTGTCCCTGCGAGGATCGGGAGAGCGAGGGAGGCTCCGAGAAAGAACCTCGGGCCGTGCCTAGAGCATCCCCCTCTCAGCTGGTTCTGCAGCCGGACAGAGAGTGTCCCATCTGGGGTGCCAAACTGATTTGCGGAAAAAACCCTCTACAACTTGAATAGAGTTATAAAGCAGGTATGTTTACTCCGGCACCGGGGTGCAAGGGGATCTCTCCACAAAGCTTGCACACCCACCACACATTTTAACAAAAACTCATAGAGTGTGGATATCCATATTCATTGGGTTACATAACACAAGCATGCATATGCATGAGTAAGGCTGGGGTAGTTAGAAAGGCTGATGTCAGCAGTTTATAGTCTCTTTGCACCTGGGCATTGCCTCCTGGGGGGCGTCTTCGGGGGTCTTTAGGAGGAAGGAAGGCTCACAGTCTTTCTCACTTTGTTTTTTCCCCCGAGCATGCGCAGATTCTCTTGGCCAATTTCTTGAATAACAAGAGTCTTTTTCAGACGGTTTACTTTCTATCTTATCTAAGAGAACTAATAGAACTTCTACCATTCGTATATGGCTATCTTTACTCATTAGCAAAATTCCAACTAGTTAGAGCCACCTGTTACTCAAGGCCAAAGGTATAATATCTTGCTGAACATTGTAATCCTTGGTAGATTTTCACAGTGAACTGCTTTGTTTTGATGAACACTGTAGTCCTTGGTAAAAGTCCACGGAACAGTCTGGGCTAGCAGGATACTTAGCAATATTTTAAAAAATACTATAACTTGCTATAAATACGTAAATAAGTTGCTAAGGAGTTTTCTATAAGTAAATAAGTAAATAAATCTCAGAACAAGTAATCATTTCTCTGTATCAGGTGTTAGGGGGACAGAAGTTTCCTGTGTCTCTCAATATCCATTGCTAACTGCTGCCAAACAGGGTATTTTTGAAGTGATTAATGATACTGAAAAATATTATAAATTGTACACATTTCCCTTACAGTTCTCCGGTGTGTCCAGTCCGCAAACCAAACCAAAGGTGGCAGTTAACAGCCGGTCTTGATGGACAATCAAGACTCGGATGACAATGTGGTGGCAAATGGATCTTGTGAAATTGGCAGAAATCAGAAGAATGTGATTGAACTTGGTGCTATTGTGTTAATGTCACTTCAGGTCAAAAAATGAAGAAAGTGGCAAGAGACTTGAGGCAATTGTTGCCATATTAAGCATTAATTGATTAATTGGATATGTTTAAATCTTCCTTGTTTGAATGGTTAATCAGCTTCCTTCAATGCTGATTGTAATACATTGTATGGTTGGAGGGTTGGTTTCTTTTAAGATTTGATTGTATAATCATCTAGGGATGACAATCCACAACGAGTAAAGAGACTCACCAGGACTGAACTCCCTTTTAACCTTGGAGGCAAGAGGTGACTGCACCACCAATTCAAGGAAACCAGACGAATCATGACTGTAGTCACAGGGTGGATTGTGGCAGGTGCATCCTCCCAGTGAGAGCAGAGCTTCTTGGCTGCTGAAGTGTAGTAGCCCGGGGCTGCCTTTGTTCTCAGGGCCTCGTGGCAACTGGGGCTTTTGGCCAAAGGGAGCCGCTATTGACTCCAGGTGAGATTCGTCCTGGGTATAAATGGAGTCCCCTGGGGGAGCCATTGGGAGCTTGTCCCCTGGAGCAGCAGCTGTGGTGGAGGACTCTCCCCTTGGGTCAGGATGCTGCCCAAGGAAACTCCTCGAGGGACCATGGGTCAGGACACTGCCCTGAGCAGGTCCTCGAGGTTGAGAGCCCTCACTTGTCAGGTGAGTGATAGAGCGTGTTGGGTTGTTGCTAAACCCTAGGTAGCAGGGCTTTGTAAGGCATTTTGGGTTTGTGGTTAAACCCCAGGGAATGGGGCTTTGCTATGAGTTCTGGGTTGCTGTTAAACCCTAGAAAGCTATTCTGTTCTCCTCTCACAGACATTTGAACCTGTAATTTACAGAGAGCTAGTTAACTGTGTTATTTTTTTTTTTTTAATTTTTGATCTGGTTGTTTATTTGAGAGCATCCATAACACTTTCAAAGGTCATAGACCTACAGAGTCTGCAGGTATTCAGTGCTTTAGAAAAGTAATGACCTATGAGCTTCAAGCCTGAGAAATAAACATAAAAGAGAGGATAAACACTAAAGGACAGATCAAAAATGTGGTCCTGGCATACTAGGCATTTCATAACTTCAAAATGAACAAAATTCTGTGTCTCACTGGTGCAGTGCAACACTTAATTTGTGAAAAAGTGTGTCTTTATGATCTTCTGAGAAAGAAGGACTAATAAACAGCGTTGGAGGGATTTCCACACAATTATACTGAAGTCTTCTATAATACAAGGATAACTAGAGGATATTTCCTATAGTTAGCAAAAGGGTTTTGGCTCTACTCAGCTGTGTTAAGGAAGATTGCAGGTTTGTTTTATTATCCACACTTCGCTTGTTGTGTTCTGCTTCTAAGATGTCATATCTGACTTTCCATATCAAATTGAAACAGACAGACATAAGCAGAAGTATTTTACTAGTATAATATATAGTGAGGATATAGTTTTAATCTTAGTGCTTATTTTTTCATAGGATAATGATTTTCACATTAAATATAATTTAATCTATATTCAAAAAGCTAATTCATTGGCATACTTGAAGTTGTAAAAATTCATGAGGCTGTGACTAAGACAAGGCTAACACTGTATCTTATGCAGAAAGTAGTATAAAAAATTCTGTCTCTAATGGAAACATTACTACAATAATTTTCAAATAAGTGTGGAGTTTGGAACTGACAGAGAGGTTGCTCACCAACTCTAACTATGGCACAATGTAAATTCAGACACATCTAAATAAATATGCTCTTTAGTTTTGAATTACCACCACCAGTTTGGATGGCAGCAACAACGTACAAGCCAAAATAAAAACAGTGGGTAGAAGAAAAGTGGTGCAAACATGTTGGCATCAGCCAACTTGCAGATGCTGCAGTTTGCTAACTATTTGACTATTTTGGTAGAATGTGGCATGCATCCCAAGCAAACTTTTTTTTAAAAGAAAAAAAACCAAAAAAAACCAACAGAATGCAGAGCATAATTACACAAAATTAAAGAAACAAAGATGCCATACCTGTTACTCTTCAGAGGTCTCCTTCTTTTACAGAGACATCAAGACCTTTATCTTTTAGGGATGTTAAAAACTTTTCATTTATATGTGCACCTTAAGATGTTCTCCAAAACCCCAGAAGCTGTCAAAGGTACTGCCAATTTGGTCACTACAGTTAATATTAACACAATACTAAGAGTGGAGAAATAGGAATTTCAGAAGACATGACTCTTCTTGATTTAATTTGTTTGTAAAGCCCTTAATTAAACCATTGTGGTGGTTTAAGCCCTGCCGGGACCGGAGAACACGTTGCCATTGTCCCTCCCCCACCCTCAGCCGGTCGGGCTGGCAGTGAGGCACAAACCCCGGGTTAAAATAAGAAGAAATTTAATACAACGGTGTGATAAACAATCTGAACAACAGTAGCAATGATGACAACAATAAACAGCTGCAATGGTTACGGAACAAGCCTGCCGTGAGCTCCCCGCCACCAAAGCCACCAAGGAAAAAGTTCCCGCGCTGACGCACCCGGACCTGATGTCAGCATGGTATGAACAACCCGGCTGGAGATCCCTTCCCCCTCTCTGCTGGGGAAACTTAACGTTATCCTAGCTGAACCAGGACAACCATTTTGAGCTTTTCAGATCTATTCATTAGAGGAGGAGCTCTGAAGGGCTTTGGTAGATTCAGCTATTTAATTTAAGAGCACTCATAAATCTACTAAAGTGTACAATAAACACAAGTAAATACAGAGGGTATCCACATTGTTCTTTAAACCTCTATGTCTTTAACCTCCCAGCCTTTGCTGAATTATGACCAAAACCTCGCAGAATAATTTTCCTAGGAGTTACTATCCTCAACCAAGTAAAAAAAGCAGCATCTGATTCATTTCTCTCATTGTGTGCACCACCCATTCTGCATCATTGAATGACAGAAGATAAAGTGAACCACTGAGTTGTTATCACATCTCTGCACTGGCAGATTTTGCAGAGTCACTTGGATAAACTCTAAATTTACTTTGGTCCCTTTGTACTAGGCTGAGTTAAGCTTCGTTGCCCCTGGGAAATAAATACTGGTATAGAAATCAGAAGGCAACAGTTGTTCATGTTGCACTTGCTCAAATCTGAAGTAAAACATCATTTCTTAAATTGAATAATAATGTTTCATCTTTGGAATACATAAAGGGACATTAGTGATTTAAGTGGGATTGATTCTGTAATCCAACACAACTTAATTGAAAAGTAGATAGACTAGGACCATTGTACTCCTTAAACCTCTATTCTAATGCAGAAGAAAGTATAAAAAGTATCAGCTGAAGTTGTGGAGTGCTAAAGACAACAGAAGATAAATAATTACTGAGAGAATCTCTTCACAGTAATGAAAGAGAGATAAACCTTAAACAGCACACTCAAAACCACCCCCTCAAACTGAACTCTGTATAAACGGATATTCTCTGTAGCATACTGTAAATAGGTATAAGAACTGGGGCTCTGCAAAGGAACAGAGGAAAAAAGGTGTGAGGAAGTGAATCATCACACAACTTGTCCTATGTGGACTATTCCACACTGAACAGCAAAAGCAATTTTGTCATGTGCTACTTACGCAGAACTCACTCATTTGGTCTTATTCTGTTTCTTAGCAGAACTGGTGAATTAAGAGGATTATGAGTATAGAACAACCCCAAAATCTAGCCTTCATCCTTTCACTCTTGTTGATGTTAAATTCTGAAATAATTTCTGATATTGTTAGTGACTGTTTATTTCAAACTTGTAAATAATTTAGGAATTTTTTTGTATTATCTACATTCCAAACATGTAGCAAAATAATATATCAAATACCATTTTGCCAATATGACATTATATCATTACACACACCATTAATGATGTGAACTGATATGAAAAAGCAGAGCATACATTCAGGTGAAATAGAAGATCATGAAAACACTGACTGGTAGTACCCCTCATAGTTAATGTATTCTGAAGCCATTAAGACCTTCTACCACTGGGGGACAATATTTAGTGTGTTTCCTTCTGAAACATTTTTTGTTTGTTTTTTTTTTTCCTTGTTTCATATCTTTCTTTTAGCTGAGACAATCTCTTTAATCATATTCTCAGCTGTCCTGCAAAATACACTTCATATTCTAACTGCATCTGACTGAAGAAATATTCAGACTCTCAAGATCTGGACACTATTTAGACTTGAGTTTCTGCAGTAACAGATACAAACCAGGGATGGTGTCACTAGCTAAACCCTAGCATGATCCTTTTAATTTCCCCTTAACAAAACAGGGCAGAGGGAAGGATTCAGATTTCTCAGCAGAAATGGAAGCAACTCTCCTGTACATATTTCTCAGCAAGGTGAAATGGCAGTGATGTCTCTTGCCCAGGATACAACAGAATCATAGTCTGTAGAGAAGTAGTAAAATTATTCCAGCGTTATTTGCATATCATTTACGCCATAACCAAATCCTAACCTTAAGTATTGATTGGAGCAAACCTAATGGGCACTTAAAATTACATTTAAAAAAAAAAAAAAAAAGAAAAAAGGAACGAAGAAATAACACTTTCTCAGTCTTGAAAAATAGATTTTATTGCATTTTGAGTACATTTTTTTAAAACAATTAAGTTCTTGCCTAGAAATGTGCGGTCTCTGTTACATCATCCAGATCTTGAAAAACACTTGCTTGGAGCATGTTCTTAAAGAAACAAAGTTCTTAGTCTTCTGTTTTGCGCACACACATTTATAGTCCTTACACACATGGAGGCTCAAACCGTCACTACTGGGATCTCAAAACTGCCAGCAACAGATTAATTTGATTTCCATTGTATTTAGAAAGTAGATCCTCTAACATTTTCTCAAACGGTCAGGAGTTGCAATGGTAAGTTATAACTTTATTCATCCTAGAGAACAGATATTATTTCCATGTAAAACTGACAAAACATTTATGAACTTGGAAAATCTTGTATATCGTGTAACATTATTGTCACTGAGAGCTATAAACATTTATAAGTTATGTAAAATTTCTCTAGTGAAGAAACTGATTAAATAAAATTTATTAGATAGACAGAGCTGCAAATTGCCTAGGTAAATGTGGTTGGTTGACCCTGGCTAGATGCCAGGTGCTCACCCAAGCCACACTATCACTCCCCTCCTCAGCTGGGCAGCTCTCTCCCACAGGAGACAGTCCACCACAAAATTCTCCAAGGTGGGTCCTTCCCACAGGCTGCAGCTCTTCACGACCTGCCCCAGCGTGGGTCCCTCCCCCGGGGTGCAGTCCCTCAGGCACAGGCTGCTCCAGCGTGGGTCCCCCACGGGGTCACAGCTCCTGCCAGCAAACCTGCTCCAGCGTGGGCTCCTCTCTCCACGGGGCCACAGGTCCCGCCAGGAGCCTGCTCCAGCACGGGCTTCCCACGGGGTCACAGCCTCCTTCGGGCACATCCCCCTGCTCCGGGGTGGGCTCCTCCCCGGGCTGCAGGTGGAGATCTGCTCCCCCATGGACCTCCCTGGGCGCAGGGCACAGCTGCCTCACCATGGCCTGCACCACGGCCTGCGGGGGAATCCTGCTCTGCCTCCTGGAGCACCGCCTCGCCCTCCTTCTGCACTCACCTTGGTGTCTGTTTGCTCTCACATATTCTCACTCCCCTCTCCCAGCTTCTGTTGCCCAGCAGTTATTCATCTTCTTAAATATGTTATCCCAGAGGCGCTACCACCATCGCTGATGGGCCTTGGGCAGTGGCGAGTTCATCTTGTAGCTGGCTGGCATGGGATGTATCAGACATGGGGGAAGCTGCTGGCAGCTTCTCACAGAAGACACCCCTGTAGCCCCCCCGCTCCCAAAACCTTGCCATGCAAACCCAATACAATAATGTCCATATGGAAAGTAAGGAATGTATCATTTTTCTGTAAAATTGTATGACTTGCACCACAGATATTAGCTATTGTTTGCTAGTTGTTGTTTTTACCTCTTCTCTCCTACATCTTAGTATTCTTTCCTTTCATTCTCATTGTTCCTGAAACAATATATAATACTTAAATCCTGTTATAATGTTCTACAGTTTCCATTTCAACACTAGTTCAGTTGTCACTGTCATGTTTGGTGGAATGTTTTGAATAACCAATATGTTTTCAACACAACATTCACACTATGTGTGTGTATAGATGATAACTTAATTGTGTCTCACACATGCAAAGCAACCTTTTGGTTTACTAATATACATGTAAACCAAAATAATTGCTAGCTTAAGAAAGCTAGGTGTCTTTTGCTTTGCTTTTACTAAGTTTATATGAAGGTTATCAGTTGTTTCTTACTTTAGGAAAACTTGGACATGTTTTTTGTTCCATACTTCTTAAAAAATATGCACAGAAGTATTTTCCCTGTTTAAAGTTTTTTTATATCTCTTTCATTTTGAATACCTTTCATATGTCTGAAGTGGGAGACATGGTTAGAACTGGTATCAATTCAAACGGCAGCAGTCACTGCACAGTAACATGCATGGTGGTTCTCTTTTTCATGAACGTCACCTAGATTTACACAAAGATAATAAGGGATTTTCTGTCCAACATGTGTATGGAAGGGGGAAATTCGCAGGGTAGTAGTGATTCCATGCAGCAATCCATATATGATGCAATGATCACAGTATAAATAAGTCATACCCTATTTCTGCATTCTTACATTTCCTTGGGCATCTGACTCACTGACATGCTGGCCCCTCTGAGTAAATGCTGATTTTAGTCAGATACCTGTGGACCTTACAAGGACAGGAACAGCTTGGGGAATGTGATTATAAGAAACCAGTAGTAGCTGAAAAAGTGAAACCAAATGCAAGGACAATGCTAGTGAAAACTACCTTTTAGTGCCCATTACAAAGTTAGGTGGGTGTATTAAAGTCTCACAAAAGGTCTGTGGCTTTTTAATGGAAATGTAATTGTGGTTTGAATTTGTGCATTGCCAATTCCATTACACTTCCTCAACCTAAATCATTCAGAGTATCCATTAATTGTTTTAAAAATCTGTTACATATAAGAGAGAAGAAGACAAAAAAAGTAATTCTGGATAGAGAAAAATTCCTTATTTTAGGAATTCCAAACTGTGCAGCCAGAGTGCTGAAGCATCATTAGGCCATTGATCTGACACACAAAAGAAAAATTTGGTCTAGAGGGAACAGTACAGTATTTATTGACGTTAACACAAAAACACAACAAGTCAGTGAATGGAACCTCCTATGTATGCATGGCAAGCTCATTGTCTTCCAAATTAAGCTACTTTTCCAACCTGCTGTGAAGAGTGCTTTCTGAGTTTTGTGAAGCATTCAGGCTTAGGAAGTGATTCTTGTGGTCTATAGAGAAAAAAATTGATTTTCCCTCTTTTCTGTTTTACCTGTAAATATAATTTTTGAATTAAATATAATCACACACTTGGAGTCTGAGGTGAGGATGGAAATTAATAGCTCTTTTATTGATTCTTTGCACTTTGTAACCATTCACCAGATTACTCACAACATTGCTTGGCTATAAAGTCCTGCTGCAGCCAGACTCTCACATAAACCCTAGCACCGCCTGTTGTGCGCTGTGTTTCATGCAGGAATTCACTTGCACTCACAAACCAAGTTTATTGTGGTCTGAAATGCAAAGGGAAATCTTGGCCTCATGACAGTCAGCCAGAATTTCACCAACAGATTGTGAGGCCACAGGTTCACATGAGCGCTTCCTGCCACCCACTGTCTTATATAAAGATACAGTGAAACTAAAGCTGAAGGGATATCGAGCCAGATTTTCATGTGGCATATGACCAGAAGAGTATTACATCCATTCTTTTGACTCTATCTGGATGCCTATTCTAAAATCCTGTACAGCAAATTAACTACGTATGCCCATACAATCTGTTTACATCCTTCTTCGTTTTGCCCTCCTCAAAAGCCTGGTCAATCAGTGTAGAGATTATGTTCAAAAACCTGACTACAGTAAAGTGTCCATTGTCAGAACAAATCACAAAATTAAGTCAAATCACTAATTAATCATAGATGTTTTAAATGCATTTAATAGAAAAGTAATGTTTTCTGAAGAATATTAGGAGCCTTTAATTCTAGTGGTAATCTTTTGTGATGCTACACCGAAGACTTCTGCATGTAGTAGGCATTTATTACTACTACCCATAGTAATAAAACATGCGTGAGATAGAAAGGTTTGTATACACAGTCTTGCACATATGGCCTGGTACTTACCTTTGGTAGGAACTTCTGCCATGCAATTCACAAGCCAAATTAACAACTGTACCAATACTAGGTATTGCATATGTTTTGTTTCTTCCTTTTTCTCTATTTTCTGTGTATATTCCTGAAGCATTTAAATATGCCCAATACCCATTTGAATCAGTGATTCAGTGAATCAGGAGCTGGCATAGGGGGAAAAAAAGAATCTGTGCTTAAAATGAAGTACAGCTGCAAAGACCTGTTGCACCATAGTTTTCCAGTACTTGAAACTCTTTTTCAAATTTACAGGAATTCTAGTGATGATGGAAATAGAACTTCTCACTGATTTTGAATTAGTTTACCCATTTACAGAATGTATCATAAAAATGCACTTACCTCACAAGACCAAGAAGATACCGAATTAGGTATATTCTAAGATGTTTGAGTGAAAGACACTTTGAAAGTAAAAAATAGTTTTATGTTAGAAATAAATCGCTTGAACTGTGTTACCAAAAAAACCCAAATGTGTCAGTCTGCCTCTCTCTTTAAATCTTTCTTTGCCTAAAAGCAAGGACTTGTCTTCCAGAAATCCATCTTTCATGTTTGTAAGTTTACCTTGTTCTAAAGAAAATAATGGAAGTACACATTCCCCCTAAGATTATGTAAAGTTAGTGTGAAAGCCAGGGTAAATTTCTTCCAGCAACGAAGGTCTCGTGGTGATGACTGTACACACATTAATGCACATATCTAACTGTAGTCTTTGTAATGAGCCTACTTCCACTTCTGTTCAGTGACCAGCTTCCAGAGTCGCTTAAGCAATTCCTGAAAGTGAGAAAAAGCTCTTTGCCATGCAACTAGATAAAAAGGAGTGAACCACATACAGATATTTCTCATTAAGATGAGAGGCATTCCCATAAGATCTTTTTTTCTAATGGATGGGGAGTGAAAGGAGGGGAGAAATAAAGGCAAAGTTATTTCTCAGATACAGTGGTGTGATTCACATGCTTCTTGTTAATTGTTACAATGAATAAATAATGCAACCCTTTAAATCATACACAGTTTGGATATGCAGACATTTTAAAGCTATCAGCTAGATGATCTCTTATCACAACTCTCAAGTCTGTCTATTCACTTTCTGAGTGAAAATATTTTTTTTATATTATATTACTGTTTATTTTTAAAATACATTTTCATGTCAGTTCCTGTGTTTTCACACTTAGTAGGGTTCTTTTTATTTCTTAACTGAAGTCAAAACCTGTAAGGATGGCTGTGGAGGACTGGAACAGAACAGCAACTCCAAGTACCAAATTGAAAGTTAACACACTTCCTAACCAGATGCTCCCAAGTGAAGATAGGTACAGCTTTCTGTAAGAGAGTTGCTGGTATGTTTCCCCTCCCCCACTTCCTTGAACAATTAACTCCAAAGGAGTGGAGGTTCGCGAGAGCAGCAGTCATAACATCACAGAACAGAGAGAAATCAAAGACATTTGCTGGGAGGAGGGAGAGGAAAGATGGCATCTCTCTAACCAACATGAGGACGTGAAGTGGGGTAAAACTCTCACTGCATTTTGCAGCTGGGTTTGGAGTGGAAGGCGCGGAAAGTAAGTGATGTTGCATCTGTATCATTAAACTGAGTAAGTGTATTATGACAATGACTGATAATGGTGATGCATCATTAGCTATTGACACAAAGATGCCACAATGAAATGGTTTTGTGGCTCTCCGTAGTACTGTTTGATGACACGATGTATCGCCTGCTGCTAAAGGTTGTGTACTTTAGTGTTTGGAATTAGAAGACATTATTAACAGACAAAATTTACATACTTTATTCTGACCCTGCTTTCCAGATGGTACTTAAGTATGTCCAGGCCTGAGGGCAAAAGAGAAAATTTGAAACTGCTTATACAGAATCCCAAAACAAAAGACAAAAAGAAACAACCCAACTCCTGTCTTTTCAGTTAGGAGATGCCCATTCTTTTCTGCCACAGGTGTGGCTATAACTTAAGAAGGTGGTTCAGCTACACTGGGGGTAGACCAGTCACATCAAGTGCCATGAGATATATAAAGCAGAAAGCCTAAGACGTCACATCTTGGCTGGAAGCCAAGTGCAAACATTTATAATTTATTAATATTCACTTTCCAGAGTCCAGAATGAAGACACGTTTTCACACAATGAACAATCAAGATTATATATATTTCTTAATAATGTTATTAACAAAATAAAACATTTATTTATGGAACCGATATATACTCATCAAGTTAGATCTAAAAATAAGTTCACACATTTGAACTGAAATGAAAAATTTTAGCCATGATCCTAAAGGATATAACGAGAAGAATGTAGCAAATAGATTATATTCTGATGATATTTGGATTGGTTGATTAAAATCTGAGGGCATGACATTTGCCTAGCAGCTAATGAGAAACTAATTGTTCTTTGTCTGTCATATGTTACATAAATAACATTGACATAAAAACAGATTGTGAGAGCATAAAATCTGCTGAAAGAGTGAAGACAGTTACCCAAACAGAAGATGCAGCTTTATTAGAAGTATTTTGATTTTGAAATGTCTCATAATCAGACATTGTAATGACTCAAGAGCTGAAACCTTACATTCATATTCACTCAGGCTCAGCTACCTGCAATCTGGTATAAAATCCACCAGAACAGCAGACAAACGAGAACAACCTTCAGTAAGAAGAACAAAAAAGCTCAGTCAGGAAGTTATATGATCCATGGTAATCAACATGGTGATATATTATCTCATCAATTTTTATTCTCACACACATTTGTCAATATCTGTAGGCTAACCAAAGGGAAATCTTTACCTATACTTTAATGTTCTACATTAATTACATTTTTTTTTTTTCATCTGTTATATTTTTGGAGGGACAGAAATCTCATCAATGTAAAGGACTCCTTTTTTCAAAGATGCAATCACACTGATTTCCATTAATTCCAGACAATATTGTGGAAATTCACTAATTTTCCAAATGTTTTTAGTAACTTAAAACTGGGCGAACATAGAAAACAGGATAGAAACGCACAGAAGAATCTAAGAGCAGACTAAAGAAAATAATTCAATGCCCACTGCAGGGGACAGTAATTTCTCCTGTGACTTCAATAGCTAACAGGACATGCCATCAATGAAGCAAGTGCTTGTAAAAGCTGAAGAGGGATTTAAGACATTAAGAAATAGGCACAGAAGGGCATGGCTTCCAAAAACCAGTTGTTCTAGGACTCTTTCCTAGGCGATCTTTCAGAGCAAACACATCCTGTATATACCTTCTAAATAAGAAAATAAAAAGGGAAGTAATGTTCAACATAACATCCATTTTTTCTTACTTTTATAATTTCTTCCATCATGAACTATTCTTTCCTTTCCCTGTACCAACATTGAACACAACAACTTTGTAACTGCTGAATGCTTAGGGACATTGTTAAGGGCTTTGTTCCTTCTAACATGTAATGACAAGCTATCATCCCTTGCCAGTGTGCACTGGGTGTCAATATGACCCTTTCTGCAGGGCCAGAGAAACATTTCCATGTAGGCTATACGTGGAATGAGCCTTTCTCCAAACACTAACTTCTCTGACCACAGATACAGGTACCTGCGGAAGCCAGCATAATGAGTTCCTGGGAAAACATTAAACTCAGCTCTTATCTCCCAGTTTCTCTGACAAAACTGGTGTCTAAAACCTGGGTTCTTAGATATGGTCATCATACAGTCAGTCTATTGTATATATTTTTATGCATGAGAATAATGCTAATTGTTAAGTATGTATTCTGTGTATATTGTTTTTGGAAACAAAATATTTGAGAATCTTTTGTGTGTTCTGCTCTCCAGCTCAGGCATAGAGAAATGCAGCTAATATACACAGATGCCTTTAATAATCTTCAGTAGCTACAAGCATCTCAGCAACGCTAGTAACAGTATATTTGTTTTGCTGATTGTAGGTGGGGAAACAATAGAGGGAAGATGAGCTAGGGTAGTTAAAGGACTTTCAAGAATTGTAAAAATTTAAGAATTAGATACTCCAGGATATGCCTTTGCAGCACTGCAGCCATATGACTTTGCAGCACAAAACCCAGAGTATACAAGGTCCCTAAACAACATATAGGGAAGAATGCTTCAGGAGGGTAATTCAGAAATTAACACTGAACAGTTTAATCTTGTGTTGAAAAATTTCCCAGAATAATCCTGAGGTTAGAGACCAGAGATAAGTTTTGTACTATGTGTGCTAATAAAGGTATAGTTATGCTCTCCTTTCTCATCTGTTTATCCATAATCTTTAAATCCTTACAATACACTGGCACAGATTCAACAAAAAGGTAGGTAGTTCCTACTCTGAGAAATTTTTCTAGCCATGATGGGAGTTCTGCCTTTGAGCATCACAAGATGAAAAATTAATGCCTGAATTCCTCCCATTTCCTATTGGGCAGTTCTCTGACTGGTACAGCATCATCAGCAGCATCAACATCAGCACCACAGCTTGCTGTTGTGAAGGGTCGGGTCAAGAAGAGGTTGGATAAAGGAGCAGGGAAACAGAAAATCTCAGGCATCTTTTGGGCTGCTGGGAAAATGAAATTATAATCTAGAAAATGTTCACTTCAGACAAGGAGGTGAACCTACTAACCCCCCAGACCACCACAGAGCAAAACGGGGTTTAGATCTCCACAGTTCAGCCATCCATAGTCACTGTGCCTTTCATGTCCAGCTCCTTTTGATTCGAATCATCCAGCGTGGCTCATCCGAACTCACACCATGAAGCAAAGGAATGAAGTGCACCCTTGTGCCAGGACAGGGCTTGACCATTAGAACGGAGCTCAGGTGTTCAGTGGACAGCCCAGGGGCATGAAGGAAGCTGTAGAGCGAAGGAGGAGGAGGCAGCAGTTCGTGGTGTGCAGGGATGGGGAGGCAGCCCAGTATTTTCCAGTCAAAGGTGTCTGTGGCCATGGGCTCCATAGGTCCATGGCGTATGGGCTGCCATACAGGCGGTAACAGAGGGGTGATGCCAATCTCTGGGAAGAACGGGAGAATCAGGGTGGTGTGGGGTGTGTCAGAGCAGGGTATTTTGCACACATGCCAGTTTATGCCAGGATGTGCATGTTGACTGCCAGTACTCCACAAGGTCTTTGACAACACGACACCCCTCCTCCCCAACATGCAAAAGCAGTGTCTTCCTGGAGAAACGTTCTGGACAAGATTCACCGAACTGATGGTGTTTACGCCTCCCCACCTCCGGCTGCAGGGACTGGGGGCAGCAGAACAGCTTTAGGCACAGGCGAGGATGCCAGGAGGGGCAAAACACCGATGTCCAGGCAGGAGAGGCCCGTCCATCTGGGGCAGTGGCGCAGAAAGGAGTGCTGCTGGTGATGCAGTGGCGCCGCGTCAATCGCATGGGGGGAGAACGAGGAGAAGGGGGCAACGTCTCGAGAGGAGCTTGAAATAACCGGGGATGTTGAGACCTGAGTGGGGGACAGCCGGCTGTCTGCAGACCCCGGCCGCGGGGTGCGACCCGACGGCAGGGCGGGCTCCGCCGGCGGCTCCCCCGAGAGCTCGGCCGCCGCCCCGGCGTCACCCCGGCTCTGCAGGGAGGCGCGGCTCGCTCTGCGTGCCGGCGGGTTTTGCCTGTTTTTTTGCCTGTTTTTTTTTTGTTTGGTTTTTTTTTTGTTTTTTTTTTTTTTTTTTGTTTTTTTTTAAGGCGGGCGTTTCCTACAGTCGGATGGGAGCGTGGATCCCTCCCTTCCACCCACCCCTCTCCACCCACCTCCCTCGCTTTCCCTGCGTGGTCGGGAGGGGGGGAGCGTGTTTGGTCCGGGCTGCGTAGCTCGCCCTCCTTTTGTGCCGTGATTTCTAGATGTACTTTACAGCGCCGGCAATGCTCCCCCCCTCCCCTCTTTGGCCCTAGCACAACTGTTTGGAAACGCATAAATACGTGTGTGTGTGTGTGTGTGTGTGTGTGTGTGTTTCTTTTCCTAAACCCATGACAAAGCACTATGAGGTCAGAATGGTAAGTGTATTTTTTTTTTTAATTAATGTAATTTCTTCTGGAAGCGGGGTTGGAAAAAAAAAAAAAAAGCAGCGAGCACTGTCGGTGAGGGCGGGTGTGGGAGCAAATCCTCGCACATAACATAAACCCAGTGTCTAGCCGAGGTGCAAAGGGGCGGCGCGCCTCGATGCCGTGCGGGGCGCGGGAAGAGCCGCCGCTGCCCCGTGGGGCCGGGCCGGGCCCCCGCAGCCGGGCGGCCCCTGGGCGGCGGGACGGCGCCCACGGAGGAGGGGAGGAGGCAGCGGGACCTGTCCGCGGGTGCGGGTGGAGGCTGGGCAAAGCCGGCTCCGCGCCTCCTCGCTGCCGTTTAGCTAGCGGGTGGGATCCCGCCGTCCCGAGGGCACGTCGGGGACCCCTCCCGCTCCTCCGCGCTGCCCGCCTTCCCCGGCCCCGCCCGCGGCTTTGCAGAGCGGGACGGGTCTGATGCCGTCTGCAGGCGACCTTCACACCGGTAGTTCGTCCTTTACAGGCCGGTGCTGCGGAGGGTGGGTTTGAAAATAGCACCGTTGCACACTGAAGCGTGTACTTGTGCAGCAAAGAATCCCATCTCAATCCTGAGGAGCACTAGTTCACAAAATAAGATGGGCAGTGCAATTTGCTGTTTGATTATTTTATTTTATTTTATTTTATTTTATTTTATTTTATTTTACCTAACATATAAATTTGATTTATTTATTTTTAAGGGATGGATACTTACAGCTGCTTGAGCCAGATAAAGGAATAATAAGGAAGTTTCCTTGCTTCATGAGTACCTGAGGTAACTTTCCTCATTGCAACCTTCAGATAGATTTTATGTCGTATGGTAGACAGTAATAATTAACTTTCACTGACTTCTTTCTGTGGATATCAGAATAATTTCAATAGAAAGTAGCTGTAAGCCAGAATTATTTAACTTCACCATTACTTAGAGCAGTACAGATAATTGTCAGCAGTGGTAAATCCAGTTATTGTTCTGAGAACACCGTGAGACTATTGTCCATTATTGAAAGTGACCAGAACTCACATGTAGTCATAAGTGTATAAACAGGAAAAAAAAAACAACCAAAAACCAAACGGTCTGCAATGAGTAAGAAAAAGCTATAGATCTCTAGGTGTAGCTACAGAAGGGGTCTTTCTTCCTAAGATCTTTTTATCTTTAATAAACAAGTTTTTCTTTTTTTAAAAAAAATATTTTCTGTCCAAAGACAGAAATGTCTAGGTTAATATTTGCCACAAATACAGCTATATGAACATGAAGGTATTCCAGCATTAGCTTGCCTCAAACTGTCTTCTTTTCAAAAATATAATTCTTCCTCTGACAGTCAGTAATCTCTGAAATATAAGTATATGAGTACATTCAGTCTGATACTCGTTAGGGACAGTAACTTCAGAGTTCGACGCTGCACTGGCTGCAGTTAGCTGAACCATTTTAATAGACAGTAGGTGGTAAACTGTACACGTATTTCTGTAGCTAGGTTTTGTTGTTTTTTTTTTTTTTTCTGTCAGAAAGTCTGTTTCTCTAAAGAAACTGGATCCACCACATGTATTAATATTTTCCCTTTATAGCAACCACACAGAATATAAGTGCTAGAAGTATTTATGATTTTGAAGTCTCTTTCACTAATGGCTCACTCTTTATTTCCATTATATTTTAAGCACTATGCAGGAGAAAAGTGAGTATGGAGAACAAAAGATGTTGAAGTTGTTAAGAAGCTCCCCTAACTAGAAGGGAACTCCCTTTCCTTGCAGATACTCACCACAAATGCCATTAACTAATGGGTAGGGAGTAGATAGATTTACCTGTGCCCATTAGTCTGTTTTCTCATTACCTCCCAAATAGATGCACTCAGCCTCCATGGCAGCAACCACCCGCCAGTTACACAGCCCTTTGGTGCTCCCTGCCCAGAGCCTGCCTGTTCTGCTGCAGCGTGGTGGCACAGAGGGTACCATCACTGACCCTCACCTGCAGCTGGTGGTGGAGATATCATCACAGGTTATGCATTAGTGACACTGGACAGTAAAATTTAAAAAAAAAAAAAAAAGGAAAGGTAAGAATGCAGTAGATCAAATTTAATCCAAACTGCTGATAAAAGGCTTTGACAACCAAGAAAACTGAAGAATTGAGGATGCAAGATTTGGTAGTATTACCTTACTTGACAGAATGTGATAATCTGGGTAGATGATAGGAGAGCAAAGGGTTTATGTTCCTCTGTGTTTACAGATACTTAGAAAAAAAAGTCTGTGTGCTTGTGCAAACGCATTATGTATGTTACCTTCCTGAAGAATATGTGGATGGATGTTCTGTTGGAAGTGTTACTGAAAATTAGAGCACTGACTGTGAGCAAAATATACAGAGAGATCTCTATGTGAAATTACAAGGGGTGGGAAACCCATGTACACACCTCACAGCAGACAAGTAGGAAATGAGTTCAAATTCTTACAATCCATGTGAATATCACACTTTCTTACTTCAAAGTCCAGCCTCAGTGTGAAAAATGGGAATTCAAATTGAAGGGCAACAGCAAAAGTACCAGAACTGCATCAAATAGGAAAGAATTTATTGAAAATTTAGAGTAAAGGTGATTGAAGCTTCCTGGGCACCCTCTTCTTCCACATGAGTTTCTAAATGATGCTTTGTGATTATTTCCTTATAAAACCACCTAAAAGGTGTAAAAGCCCCTGTCAGTTGCTAGATATCAAGTGTGAAAAATGCACAGAAGGCATAGGATATTTATTCTGTTAGAAGAAAAAAGTTAATTACAGCAATAGTTTCATACTTAAAACACAAAACAAGGTAACAAGCACCGCTTGTTTTAGTACCTTAATATAATTGTTCATTCATTCTATCCTGAAGGATTATTACTGTAAAAAGATACTCATATCAAATAAGTACAGTTCAAATGCTTTTCTATCTGCCAAAGTATTTGTATGACTTAGTTTTTCGTTTGTGATACTTTTCAGGTTTATGCTTTGCAGTCACATATAATCAAAGCATGATTTCATATTGAACTTAGTGATTCAACTGCTGTCTTTCAGTAATGATTCTCCTCCTCAGAAAAGAGTTTGAAAGTTCTAAATGAGACTGCTTTGCCCATTTTTACAGAACAGATTGGAAGTCACGGAAAAATAAGATTGAAGTTGTTGCAGGGTTTCTATCTTCAAGTAATGCAGATGCCTATTAATTAGAAGTGTGAGTTTAAGAATGGATCTCAGCCTAACTCAGGAAGTCACTGCAGCACCTTAGTTAATTGTATGCTTAAGTCTTCCGTCTTCAAAGATTTTACATGCAGAAGAATAAAAAAATCACATGGCTTTGTTTAGAAGCTGTCTGGGTCTTTTTGGTCAAATATTATTAAAGCCAGTTAACTTTCCTAACTTGAAAGTTTGGTAATTCATGTAAGGAAAACTGTTGATCCAAATTCTGCAAATAATTCTGTATGCTTGTAAAGTCAACAAAACTTTAGAAATGCTTAGAGAAATGCATATATCTTTGATTCTCCCAACAATACTGTTAGGTGTCCCAAACCTGCTTCCGTTCTGTGTTTATAACAGGTTATTGACAGATACTTTTGCATGGATACGCATGCCTCATATTTATTACAGAGAACTAAACATTTGTAATTTTCCATAGTCCTTGGAATTAAATTTCTTTAAACATCATAGAAATGCAAAGCACAGTAAAATATTTACTTTAGGAACCATTATTTAAGTCACTGAAGTGTCCTGCTCAGTATATAGATTAGGGTTGATTGGGAAGCTCCCTCCCAGCTTCTTAGGTACCTGCACACTAGCAGGACACAGGCAATTGGAAGGTCCTTGATTTCTTTACAACTGAAAACATCAGTGTATTACCAACATTATTCTTATCCCAAATTCCATACTGAATCCAACACACAGCAGTATTCTAGCTGCTAAGAAGAAAAAAAATATTAGCTCTATCCCAGCCAAAACCAGGATAGTCCTTTAAAACCTCAATGCTTAAAACAAACTTTTGCATTGTTATGTATTGGTGATACTAAGATCAATACTTCAGATTTCAGGCAGAGACCTGTAGCATTAGAAGAAAATGTATGTAAGTATCTGTGAAGAAGAATGTGTATTGAAACCAAACCATTTAGGCAGCAGAGAGTGTCATTCATCAAAGCTGTACTTTTCCTGAAAGTTGACTTCACAAGTTAATGTTGCTCGCCCTGGATGTTGTTTGGTGACCCAGTGACAAAAATGTCAGGTTAGTCTACTTCAGTAGAAATAGAGCTACATCTGTTAGAAATTACAGTCATAAAAATCAGGGTTAACATGACCAGGGTGAGCAGACAGTAAGTAGTTTTTATGGCTAGACAAGTTGTTTCTGTGAAATGCACAGGTTACATTGCTCATCCTTTTAGTAGTGTTGTGATGTGGGTCCCTATGTTTTTCTTAGGGTTATGATGAGAAGACTCCCTTCCCCTGTTCACCTGATGCTTATGTTCAGTCTGGGAGTTGAGATTTATTTCTGTTCCAGGAATGAAATATACAGTCATCTGTGACACATTTCTGAGAATTCTTTTTTTTTTAAGTATATGGTCTAAATACTTACTGTCATTAACAATGTCAAGAGGTATGGCCACATACAGCCTCAGCATAGCGACAAATCTACAAGTAGTCCAATTCTAAATGCTTTTTTTTTTTTCCTCCAACAGCACAATTTAATGTGAATGAAGTGTTTAGAGCTTCAGTGACTACTTTTTCTACATTGTGTCTTAGATGTTAGGGTCAGCATGGTCTGAAGTAAAGCTAGTTATTCCTTCTAGGCATGATTTCACACTTTCTTGTTCCTGTAGCCCTACTGACTGTTCAGACAATCTACAGAAGTGGTAATTTATAAGCAGAGTGGCAGGAGTGGGCACTGAGGCCCAGGGAGTACAGAATGCTTAGTTTTAGCCAGTATTTACCAGTAAGTCAAAGTCTTGTTTCTTCTGAGCTATATGAAGATCTTAATGCCTGTCAAGTTCCTTTTGTCACTCTAGTTATGAGATGTTCATTAAAGCAGGCTGGGATACTAAATCCAGATGCTGGAAAATAATATCTTAATATATGTATTGAAATATAACATTTAAATATATATATATATATATATGTATAAACCAAGATCAAAAAATTTTAAAAATTACAAAGCCTTTGGGGGGTGGGTGGGTGGGTGGGGAGAAACAAGAGCAAAACTAGTTCCCTGAGTAGCGTCTCACCTTCAGTTAAGATTTCTTTAAAAATTAGTGACCATTGGATTCCACATTAAACTGAATGTGCTGTGATGAGATTTTACATCCCATGGTACACTGTGTTGTTCAAAGCATGCAGAATATGAAACAGATGGCTTGGGAAGACTGACAAAAAGACCTGCTGGGCCTTCTCTAGTATTACCTTCAAGCAAGAGAGAGGATGAGTAAGTGTGCTGTAATTTTTGGCCTTAACACAGCGTTCAGGAAGTTCAGGCTTCTGAAGGAATGCTTACTCAATCACAGTAACACATATTAAAACAAGCATCTATCTGAGGATAATGGAACAATAAAAATTATTTGAAACTGAGATTGATAATGACAGGAAGAAAATGGAAAATTGCAGTGGAGGAGTGGGGAAGGGCAGGCATTTCCTTGAAGATGCTCATCACAGGGCTGAGCAATGCAGAAGAATAAATTTATTCAGGAGTTTCACAGGCCATCTTTTAATTTTTTTTTTTTTGGTGCAATGTAGTAGAAGCTAAATCCTGCAATCTTTAATTTATATTTTTTAAATTATGATTTCAGATGTCTCCCTATGGAAATAACAGTCATGCCTTCAAGACCTGTTTGGTTTTGGTATCAGAATCTCTTAAGCATGTAGTACCCTCTAACCAAAAGCAAACAATGTATTTTATACTAGACAACCTTAGGCATGAAAATCAGGCCCTACTGTATAAACTTTGATTTGCAAAACAGTGTCTTTTTCAGAGATATTTAATATAGTGAGAATATATGTTTGCACTTTTTTGGTATTATAAATAGTAATCAATTGGAATTCCACATGTGCTTGTCCACAAAAAATTTTTGGAGAATGTTGGCTTCTTTGGAATCTCATTCCTGCAACTGCATACTGTTTTGTTTAACCTTAACTGGGAGTAAGTAGTCTTAGTATTTCAAGTCAAAATTGCTAAAAGTTCTACATATTCAGTACTATTAAAAAAAGTAATTCCATCTTTGAGTTTACAGTTTACTGAAATTAAGGTTTATTTCCAGAAGCTCAAATTATTAGACAACAGTTCAAAATGTGGACCCTGCAGCATAAGGAAACCAATTTTCTTTACTCATTGATGAATTTGTGATAACTGTAAAAATGATCACTGAAAGCTTCAGTTATATTATGCTACACAGCTAGTGTCATTGTTTGCAACTTACTGTCTATTGTTAGTTTCCTTTAGGTATTATCATTACTCACTTGTCTGATAAAGCTGAAATGTGTAACTATCTGTCTCAGCGATGTTTTTATTTTTCACCTCTGGAGTATAGCACATGTCTTTGACATACAGTTTTGGGAGATTAATACCTGCTAAAGATGCTGTTACAATACCTAAGTTTATCTGTTATTTTGAAAATACACCTTTAGCCTATTTTTACTTAGTCACTTTATTGGCATTGGGTTTTCATTTCCATGTTTTAGGAAAATCCTGTAAATGTTGTTATGTTACTACTTCGAAAGGATAAGAAAGGAAGAAACATGTAAAATACTCTTGAACTCATTTTGCTTGTGATTTTGAATAGCTTTCAAATTAGAATGATTTTCCCAGATTTTTATAGGCTTGCCCAATCCAGCTGTATATTTTATATGCTAATCTAAGTTCTATTTTTGTTCCCCTTGGGATTTTAAGTGATTATAATTGTTGCTCTTCAAAAGCCAAACAGATGATGATTGCTGCTTCAGGAATATACCAAAAGAAACAGGCTTTCATTAAACCTGCTCATCCACTTCATAATTATCTCCATTTTATCTCACTAAGAAGCAGGAAAATGGCAACTACAGTTCATTGAAGCCAGTTCAGTTATTTAAACATCACTTTACTGAGATAACAGGAGGTGTTAAAGCAGGGAAGCTTTTTCCTTTCAAACACTAAAATGTAGCCGGTACTATAATAAGGTTGCCAACTGGGAGACCAGACCCTTCATGTCAGCTTGAAATACAATGCTAGAGGGCAGAGACGGCAGAAGATACTGTGGTCTCTACTGTTGTTGGGGCCACTTCTGGAGGACAAAATATAAAGTAGATTGACAGCTATTTTTCAAGGCATCTGCTGGTCTGACCTCTCCACAAGAGATGAGAAATCAGAGTAAGCAAAAGCATGGGAGAGGAGGAAAGGAGGTTACAGCAGGCACAAGCGTACAGACTAAAGAAGATAATAAATAGGCAAATGATACAAGCTTAGATCATAGGTTCACCCTACATATCTATCAGACCTAGTCATGTTTGCAATGAGCCAGGCTAGACCAGAAAGTTTCTCCAGAATTTGTTACTGTAATAAATTTCAGTTTAATTTCATTTTAAGGACACTAATGGAGAAAGTTTGCAGTGAAGATAGATGTCAGAGAGGGACAGGTCCCTGTGAATTGCACCGAGGTGCTGCAGTATCTGGCAGTCCATGAACACTGGCATAAATAGTCATAAAAAGGCACAGAGGTTTATCAAGACCTACAAATATGTAACCAGTTCTTTCATTCACGTAATTGGTTAAAAAACTCACACCTTCAGATTTCTGCATGTATCTTCAAATCTTTTCCTTATCTTACAAATGTAAATAAGGTTTTTTCCTACCTGTTCTCTGAAGTGAGGCTCCAGCAATTTACAGGAAGAAGTCTGACCATATGTGTTGCCATTTGTTCTCCACTGCTTTCTTTATGCCAGCAATCAGCACAGCGTTTTTGTATAAATCACAGTTTACCACTCAAGAGGACCTGTAAAAAATCAGCACCATCAACAGTTTATTCTTCAAAGACAGACTGCAGCAGCTGTCTGGAAACCTGGTTCTTTCATCAAAGCAAGAAAGATTCTTTCACAGCTTTAGTCTCTCACATGACATGTTTGTGCCAAGGAGATGACCAGGAAAAAGTAGGAATTCACAAAGGGATGAGTGTGGAATTTTATTTCTTAAATTTAGATATCTATATGAGAGCAGAGGTTAAATTTGGCCAAACATCAGAAACTCCTTTCCATGAATTATAGAAGCAAAACTTCTGTCAACTCGTGTCTTTCTAGCTTCTCCAGAATGTTTCTGAGTTTTGGCAATAGCAGTGTAAGCTGAGAGAAAAATTTCAGGGCCTACAGACTGGAGAAAAAAACCAAAAACCAAAAACCAAACCAGTTTCAAATCGAGAGAACCGAGCTGAAACATCCACTGATTGCAGTTTTGTTCGTGCAGCATCAGAAGTCAGGCACTCACTCTTGTAAACCAGCAAGGCCTTGTAAGCATCAGCAGTATGCTCAACACCTCCTTGAGACCAAAGGGCAGGCAGTGCAAATCCAAGAGCACAGGTAGCAGGCTGCCAGAAACAGAGCTTGCTCAGTTCCCAAGTAGCTGTATTCAGTGCCACCGGCAGTTTCAGATCCATTTCACCTCCAGCTAGAGTGTCCCATAATACCAGGTCAAGTCTCCTGTGTAATGCAGGAGGCACAGCAGCAAGATCTACCCCTGGGAAGAAATACCTTTCCCCTGTCCCGTGCAGACATGGATTAGGTTTTACAGTAGCAGTATAGCTGTGCGGCAGTGGAAGTACTTTTCCTTTTGAAAACTGCTTTCAGATGAAAACATTATTTACTTCCTCCAAAGGCCTAATACTGCATCTACATTCTTCTCCACTTCCCTCATTTCAGCACAAGTTCCCCACTGTTGATCGAATCGAGCTGCATTTTCCTCCCTCCTCTGCCCCACAGGGCAAGAGGATTCCAGATGCTGCAGCAGCACCCTTCCTTGTGCAGCTGCTCAGGAAAATGAAGTTGCTTGCCAAAAGAAGAATGGTGCACTGAGATCAGTCCTATCCATAAAGCAAGTGAAGAATAGGTGACTGATGATAAAAGCAGATAATGTAAGAGTTTGTCAGAACTGTCGCCTACTTTTCATTCGTTATCAAGTGATCATGTCACTACTGCCTTAAAATCAGAGCTCAATCCACAGCAACAGGGGTCAGGAAATACTGAGCCGTGAATCCTATCTCAAAGTTTTACTTCTCTGCTTTGCTTCCCCTCCTCTCTCGTCTAATACGAATCTATGTGAAATAAAACTCTTAAGTGTTTTTAGGACTCAGTCTTCCCATTGCTGGGAATGCAATTTGTATTTGCAAGATATCATGCACTTAACAAGGGAGGTTGCAGGAGGTGGCTTTAGGAAAGCAGACCATAGAAAGAGAATTTTGTATTAATTCTTTTTATAAATGGTTTATTAAACCAACTGCTATATCTAGCTTCTGAATTTATTACCTTTTCTAAGGTAGCTTAATTGCATTTCTGCTTCCTGGGCTATTCAGGATGTGTTTCTGTGCTAGTGAGTTTATAGCATAACGATGTGCATTCTGCCATATCACTCTCAGACCAAACTCTTTGTAGACAGCAATGCATTTTCACAATGGCAAATGGTACTTCATAGTCCTCATTACAAACTAGCCACACTACATGCTTTTAGCAACAAAGTGTTCTTAGATTCTACAGCTGGAGAAGTATTTATGCAGCTTCTGTAATTACTTGCTTACATTTACTTCTTGTTACATTATCATTCAGAATAAGCATCTTAAGCCAAATTAACATAGAAGGTATTGAAAGCATGCAAAATAAGCATTGAAAGAAAACCGTGCAAAAGTAGAATATTTCATAATGAATTGCAAAATATAATTTCCCATGTTAGGGTTACCTCATTAAAATGGAAAACAACTGCAGTTTGTATTTCGGTTTCTTTTTATTAGTTTTCAGGTTTTGCTTTATTCATGGTAGAAACCTGATCTTAACCCTACATTGTCTGCTTCTGGTGTGATTGCCTTGTTCAGTTTAGAACTGAAATTTGCAGACTTAGAAAATACTCTTACAGAACCACTAGACACTAATAAATTAGCTGTGATTTTTATAAAGAAATTGATGAAGATGATGCCTCAGTAATTACAGCTATGAATATAAATTGACTGGATACACTGTTGAGAAGGGTTTATTTTAAAAACATGGTATCTTTAATCTTAAGTCTTTTTTTAAGAGTAAAAAAAGTACATTAAATTAAAAGCTGCTATAGATAATGGTAGTAAAACCAAGCAAGAAAAAAGAAAAGGCTTAACTGAAAATTACCAGCATAACAGGAGTTAAACAATATAAGACTTAGAAAGGATTCTTCTTTCCTCTGAAATCTAAGGGAAGCATAGTAAGAATAAAAAGAGATGTTTCACAGTACATAATGTCAGAATAATTCATGAAAATGTATGTTGCTACTCAAACAATTAAAAAACATCTTTATTACAATTTACATTAAGGCATTTGAATTATGATTAGTAAATCAGTTCCTAAAGCAACAATAATATTTTGAAACTGCAGGATGAAGGAGGTGTCACTTTTGGTGTACATTGCTATTCCACTTGAGAACAGCTCCTACATACAGTACAAAAATTATGTCATGCAAAATGATACATGTATGGTGTGAAGTAATACAAGTTCTTGGCAGTTAAATAGATGAAAATTATTCTGCACATTTGGCTTCACACACTATAAATATTTCCATTTATCTCAGTAAAATTACCATAAGAAGGAGAGCAAAGTATGTGTTCTATCTTCCACAGTGTTATGGCTATACAACAGTACTCCTAAGTCTTACCCAAATAGAAATTACAAAAGTAATTTTCCTTAACAGCCTCAAAACTCACAGGCAAGGAAGAAAACATTCTGTCCACTTATTGGGACTGTGCAAACACTTTCTGGGTCTGTACTTTTGTTTTTAAGGAAAAACAGAATCGCATAAAATCCGGTAGTTATCTCTTCTTTCTGTCCAAAGCATTTTGACTACTCAAGACAATACTTCGATATGGTGTAACCAGCACTTCACAGTGCAGAGCTGGGGGAGGACATAAATGGAAAGTCAGAGAAGCAGCAATTATATAAAGACAAATCCCAGCTTTGTTATTTCAAATAACCTTGTTTCAATATTATCAAGAACCAGGAAAGACATAGCCCTGTGGACTGATGGGAGATGTCTTCCAACAGCAGAACTTGATCAGTTATTCTGTGTACTCTAGAGATGCAAGAAGGGCTAAGCCACCTCTCCCTCTTTTATTAGCTTGAGGATGAAGTTCCAGGGGAAAATTTCAGTTCCGAGGAGTGAAAAAATACTTATTCTGAATTCAGTCTACACCTCTCCACCTTTCCAGTGTAAATCTCTCACGAACCAAACTTGACCAGGGTAACATCTCTCTTTTCTTCTTTGCTATGTGGCTCACATTTAAAAACCCAGTCTCTGTTTCTGTGATTTCTCTTGTGTGTAAACAAGGCAGTCTCTCCCAACTCTTAATACCTACAGCCTAAAATACTTTCTTCCCTTATTTATTTTCCTGTTCTTGAATACCTCAATTTTCCCTCCATAGAGAAGACACTGCTTGACCTCACCTTCATAGCCCATGCAGTTTGTGGTGTTGCTTGTTTTCTACCTTCACCTTCCAGACACTGGGAGATGCAGCATTGCCACAAGTTAGCATCAAGTTATGGCAAACTAGGTGGTGATGCTGTATAACAGGTTGTAGTGAGAAACTCTTTTGCTTGTGACTTTATATCGTGACTCTTTTTATCCCATGTTGTGGAAGTGGGCAGCACGTTAATAAACCATCTTCATCAAAGCATGCATTTAAATATTGAATCTCTTAAAATGTACACCATATTGCAACTCTGGTGACTCTTCGCAGGTACAAGCCATAAATAGTTCATCCCTCTGAGTCTTCCATGGAAAATGCAATTATTCCAAACAGAAAATGCCACAGAATAAGTGACTGCCTGAACATCACATCACACAATATATTTGTATGACATAAAATGCTCATTTGCATAGTTATTTCACAGTAGGCTTTTCAGACCTGAACCACCCAGTCAGAATAGAAAAATACAAGAAAGTATTAGCCTGTTTGAACATGCTAATGAAACAAGGGGATCTGAATACGTAAGAGAAGGACTGGGAGAACTAATACGATCCCATTTGAAGGCAAACAAATACCACGCATCTGAGTGGTATAAAGTGAGAGTAACTTTCACAGTACGGTTATTATACTCTTGTTCTGAATGCTCAATGACAGTTATAGAGATGTTTTACAAGGATTAAGGAGGAACTGTAACCGACAAGTATTAAATAATTATTTGGAGAGTAACCTGATCTTTACCTTTTGTCTTACTGTAGCAGCTAGGAGTACTGACGAAGTGCTAGAATAAATACATCTGGTATAAAACTTGTCAATTTCAAGATTTGACATGCAGGGGAAAAAAGGAAAAGGACTATGGATAGGAAGATTAAGTGAGCCCTTTTACAGGATTTTTAATAGCCGTGGCTGAATTGGTTTTGTTGCTTTCATCCTCTTTCATGCACATTGAAAATGTACATATCATCTTATGCCTTTGGGAAGGAGCAATATGATTTCAGTATCTAAAAGGCAATATCCAGTCATCCTGTAGTGCTAATTCTTTCCCTTCTTTCCCTGTCAACACATTAAAAAAAAAAAAAAAAGTTCTGTATGGCTGGTGACTTGGAGGAAGGAAGGTTTTAGATTCGGAATGCAAATATATTTCAGGATTTTGTTATTAGACATTAAAAAGCAGATCTCACATTGCAGTTTCACTTTCTACAGGTGAATCCCTAGCATTACTGATACATCTGATAATGATGTTTAAAATACAGAATTTTTGTCATCCCATAGAGATGGAATTTGGTAGGTATGTGCATTTATGTTATTGATTCAGTGGGTTTTAGCCCAAAGTTTTCATTAGTAAGTTAATATATTACTGTTTTTAATAGGAATTATGAAAGGACACAGGATTTTTCAGAATGCAGATTGTCTGCAGCTAGCTTAATTCTGGATTCCCACGTCTCAAGTGGACCAAAAAAACCCAAATTAAAAATCAACAGCCAAACACTGAAAGGCACTTTGAACATAGAGGTCTAAGAGATCAAAAAAACAATCAGTCTTTGAATTCATCTGGAAAAAATGCTAGAATGCAAATAGCTTTGTTCATCAGTCTCGTATTTGCTTTGTTTCAATGCTTATTGACAAAAGAGGAAAAAAGTGTAGGGAACTTGTTCAGTACTTTACATATTTTTTTTTTTTTCCTCAGCCTATCAGATCTGTTTCCTTCTTGGGTTTTGTGGTTTTTTGTTGGTGGCTTTTTTTTTTTTTTTCAGATATTCCATTGATTATAAAAGACAAAAAGGAAAAAAACACTATTTAGAACTTTAGTCATTTTGGTAGGAGGGAATTATATATCAATCAGAAGTGTAAATCCCTAAGGAGCTTGAGAAGATTTGTCCTAATTCTCAGAGGAAAAAGAAAGTGTATATCTAACTTTGAACCTCAGCGACTTGCTTAAGTAATGTGGTCCTTAACTACTCTTAAGAGAATGTTTTCCAGTTGTTAATCTAGATGTCTTGTGAAGTAAGCTTTTTTTTTTTTTTTTAAATTACAATGCAGAGGAGGACTATCTGCTGATAATGATTACTTCTAAAAGAAATTTCATGTATTTTTTGTCACTGTTCCTGTTTCTAAACAATCTCTCTCTTAAAATATATTTATAGGTAATATTTTCTAAGAACTTTACTTCTAAATGCCCTTTTATAAGCTTTCATCAATTTTCTTAAAACATGGAAAGACTGGATACAGTGTTCTGTTTTGGCTTATCAGTGTCAAATAAATGTATTCATGTATGTCTTTTCAAATTATGCTTTTGTTCATAGATCTCTGAAATGTCTCTTGCAACATCATATTCCTGTATCTTTTAGAATGATATAGTAGCATCCTACAACCTTTTCTTCAGTACTGCTATTATTCTCTGGGTTTTATTTGCACATTTCATTATGATCCTACTTTTCTAAAAATCACAGTCACTTGCCACTTTTCCTTATTGAGCTTTATCTTTCTGGGAAGTCTCTCGCTTCTGAAAAGATAATTTTGTATTCAGCACTTAACCACTGAGCATTTATAACCATTCTGCTTGCTGCAGTTCACAGTTTTCATAACCATTCACTATGTTCCATCTTCCAAAACATGGACAGAAACACTATCTTGACCTTGAAAGATACACTCCCAGTAGGTCCATATTTGATACAGCCATTCATCTGGGAATGAACTATCACTAAGTATTCTCTAGATGTATTTTTGTATATACTTTTTACAGTAATTCAATACTATGCTTCCTTTTTATCCTATGAGAAAGCAATGCAGGTTGGCAACAAACTTTTAGAAATCAAGATATATTACTTCTCTGCCTTATGCAACATGCTATGATTGTAGAAGAAGACAGGATTTGGCCAACAATTTCTTCCTGGCAGATCTGTGTTTCTTAGTGCTGTAATTCTGGGAGCTTCTTTTGAATTAAGAATAAATAAGACTGAGTGTTCTCCCTTTTCCTGAATCTTTGTTTAAAAAAAGGAAGAAATATAGTACCTTTAAACCCACTCTGCGGTGTGTGTATATATATTACTGAACGACCAAATACAGGAGAACTTTAAGCAATGGATAAATGTCCATGACATCATCAGAATAATTTGCTGTAATTTTATCACATATTTTATTCCAATAAACCATATTACAGTGCACTATGTTACTATTAGTTTGAATAACCTTTTAGATATATGCAGCTACATGATCATTTACGGTCTGAATTTTGCTGATGACTCATCTCCAGCAGAATCAAAGTAGTACAGAGCTATGCATAATACTTCTGATGAAAAAAAATGAGTTGTATAAGCAGAAGAAACAAAACCTCCAACATTTAGAGACAAGAAAACTAGGCCAGCACCAGTGAAAGACCATTAAGTCATCCACAAGTGAGTAATTTTGACATTAAAAAGAAGAAAAACTAGTTATTTAGATAATTTTTAGCCTGATCCTTCGAAGTAAAATCTTGATGATCAGTGTGAGTGAAGTGTTTTTCTGAAAGTGAGATTTGATCTTCATAACTAGTAATTTCAAGGAGTAATCAGCAAAGTCTTAATTCTACTGCTTTCGCATATTTAGCCACTTTCTCATAAATGAATTATATGTAACATATAAAAAAAAAGTGTGAAAAACTGGATGAATTATGTGACAAGCATGAAGAGGGACATATGAAAAAGGAGGTAACTGCCTTTAACATAATGCTAAGAATGAAGCATTTTTAATATCCCTTCTCAAGAGTGTATAGATAGTCATCCATTCCCCACCCCTGAGCAATTATAGTAGGTGTACGTTAAAAAAAAGATGAACTTTATTTGGAAGGGGAGGAAAATACACTACTTCCATATACCTTCTAAACTCCTACCCTTACATATTAAAGCAGAACACCACATGTACCTCTACTGAATCATAATTGTCATCTGGATTTGTATTATCTTAATAGAACCAAACAAAAAATTCAAGTTGATATTTAAAATTACATGGAACGTATTTAAAGAATTGCTTTACAAGGTCAAAAAAAAAAAATCAGTCTACTACACATGTGATCTGGTTATCTGAAAACGATCTGATTACATATTATGCAAACACTCTGGAACTGATAAGGACTTTTTCAATAAAATAATAGTAGCAAAGCCATTATTTTACTTCATTATGCTATCAGCAGGAAATATGCTGGCATACTAAAAAAGCTATCTCTGTGTAATACGTGCTTTTCCCCCAACAAATAAAAACAAATACAGGCTTTTGAAAAAGTATATGTCATCTTTTATGTCAATATTCCTATAAATTTACTACCATGAGAGGATATACTAATTACAGTAAGTTTATAACGATGCATTTCTTTCCTGGAGGAACTTACTGTTATGGTGAAAGTCTAATCTGACTGAATTGACAGTATTTGGGATGATTCAGTGGGGAACTTAAAAGTACTTGTTATTTTTGGATAACAAACAGCATTAAAAATATTGATTACATTTTTGCGTTTGATTGTCTCTTTTACATGAGGTTATATTTCTCCGCAAATCTACACAGTGCTTCACTGGCAAGAGTATCAATCACTTCAGGCTCTGGTTACATACTCTCCACAGATTAGAAGGGGCAAGGGCAAATTGTTATAGTTGAGTTCTCTGGTTTGTGACCTTCATTAAACTACCCACCTACTTATGGACTACTGAAATGCATCTTAAAAACGAAGTGGTTTTCTCCTTTTGGAACAGCCACTTGGCGCTAATTTGCATGTGTTAAACCCACACAGTCCACCTAAGTAGCTGAACAAGTTTGGCCTTATCCACATCTGCCTTCTGCTCCCACCCAGTCACTCTCTGCCATAGCATTAGAAAGGCCCCCAAATTTCAGGGACAAACAAAGAAGTGTTTCCAAGAAAGTGCATGTGCGAAAGACAGCGCCTTTCCCACCCCACCTAATTCTGCCTTCCCTCTTGACTGTGAGAAACCTTACTGCCTTAAAACATGAAAGAAATTAGTCATTTTCTGGATCTTTATAACTTCTCTTCTTCCTTGCTAGTAAGTTTAAGTGACAGGCAAAGGCCAAATATATGTGGTTAGATTATCATGAGGATAGAACTGGCCTTACCTCTCTGCCCCCTGTTAAACAAGTCTGAGTGGTAAGTCTTTATGTTTCTGTTCAGGTTTCAAGTTCTTCTTGGCGTATGTACCTAGCAACTTGTCTTTTGTTAAGAAATAAAGTTAACCTTGTCTTAAATTATTGTCCAGAGAAGATGGAAAGTTAGCCTTAATGGCCAAAATTAGATAACATAATGGCTTACAAACTTGTACATTTACTCCGGCTCTTTAGGAATCAATCACAAGGAGTTAAATGAATGTAGCCAACTCTTCTTTACAAAACAATGCTCTGTGACCTCAGGTTATATGATCCATCTACATTTCTTTTAATTGCATTTTCCACAAAGCTTTCTTAAAAAAAACCCAAAACAACCAATCAAAAGGTAAGCTGAACACAGTCTAAGTATTTCTGCTGGAAAAAGGTGGAGCTACAGTACTGTAATCTGATGCCATTAGTCAATCAAAAACCAGTTTGAAACAGGATTTACTGTTTCTGTAAAACATCTTAGTGTGTACTGTAGCTTGTTTTGTCAAGTGAATAATTCCAAAGGTCATTATAGATCCTTTTCATATCACCGATTGATTTTTGTTTATCTGTGCTCATAAACACATGCTTCTTTTGTCTGTTACAGAATTAAGCTTGTGTACTTTAATGTGAGCTTGACTGTTGTCTATTAAAAATCAGTGCAGTTCCTTCTGCGGAGGAAATGGGGAACTGAAAATAAGATACTGCAGTTTCAAAGTGGAAGTGTTTTGTCCTTTGTAAAGAACTTGACAGCCAAATGGACAGTTTGTTCTGGGACTCAAAGACATGTCACAGCAGTGAAACAGATCAGCAACCCTCACCCCAGTTCAGGTACTGCTGGGACAGCAATTTGGTATGAGGATGTTGAGGTGTTTTTATTAAAGCAGCATCAAGCAAGAGAAGCTTATTTCTCTTTGCTGAAAACATCCTAATGACAGTTTACTTCACTGGATTATCAGCAACATGCTAGCTGTGCCACCTGAATTTCAATTTCTTAATTTACAGCATAGATAAAATAGAATAGAGCCGAATCTCTGCTGCTCTCTACACTGGGCTGGTCTTATCAAGCGTGAAGTTTGGCGCATTGCAAACCTATTCAAGTCATTATCTGTTGAGGACCTCTTGAGCCATCTCTATCTCTGCTATGTGCTGATAAGACAGCTGTTTCTGTAGCTGCAGTGTCTCTCTGGGCCTCTGTCTTCTTTTGGTGCAAACTACAGCTTTGTCACTGTGCCCTGATGCTGTCACTTTCTCTGTTGTGCAAGCGTTTGATCCAAGCACAAAAGAGGGTGATGGCAGCGATTGACTGGCAGGTGACATGTTCTTATTATTTTACAATTAAACGTGCATTACACACCACTGGAAATAAGAATCCTCAATAAAAGAAGCTACCTAAGATGTGGTGCAGCAGAAATCTGCTTTTGCCTGGTCACAGTAGGAAACAAGCAAAGATACAATAATTTGAATAAACAGCTTATTTCAGGTATTATATGTATCTGGATTCAGGTTCCACAGTGGTCTATAGAAAGTCTGAGCAGTTGTGGTTACCTTGTGTGGAAGTGAGTTTAAATTACCTTTTTAGTCTCAGTTGCAAAAAGTGGAACACCCCCCTTTTCTCTCCCCATCCAAATGCTAACCTCTTTTTGAAAAATAGTTTTAATTAATATTCAGACATTGCTGTTCAATAGAATAGAGAATAATATAGCAGCCTCAGCTGCAGTGTCTGTACTGTTGTAGTTTTATACGGTATCTGTATCTTATGACCACAGAAGGGCTCGGAGAAGGAGGTAAAACAATCAGGCACCTATGCTGGAGTGCAGAGCCCGTGCCAGTATGTTTTGTACTGGGAACCAGCTGTCTGAAGACTTGATCTGAAGCCTTCGCGCCCATTACCGTTTATTTGTCGAGGGAGTAAGAACAAATGTAACTTTGCACTGCAAAAGCGACCCGTGCAGTCCCCCGGGGTGCAGCTACGCAGACACACACACTCACACGCAGCACACACCCGTGTGAGCGCACAGTTTCGCACCTGAACACCACGAGGCGGTTACCCCTTGCCTGAGGGCCCTTCCACACCACAAGCCTCACCGGGGTTTTTCCCGGCGGCGGGGAGGACTCGGGGGGTGGGGGGGAATCCCCGTTTGGCGCGGTGCCCGCGGTCCCCGCAGTGCCAGCAGGCAGCCAGCCGCCCGGCGGCCCCGGAGGAGCCCGCGGCCTCCGCACCAGCGCCCGCCGCCGCCGGCAGCCGCGGTTCGGGCCGCGCCGTCGGGGCGCGCCGCTGTCCGTGGTGCTGAGGCGGCGGCCGCGCCGGTCCGCGCCCCCCGCCCGCCGGGAGCGGCGGCGTGCATCGTGCGGCGGGGCGGTCCTCTGCCTGCCTCATTTCTTCTTTTCGATTTCTTTCGCCCCCCCGCGCCCCCGCTAGTTGTTAAACCGCTTTCCGCCCGCGCGCTGCAGTTGCCGCTGTCACTGCCGTTCCCTGGCCCCCCGGTGCCGGTCGGAGCGGAGGATTCATCACGCCCGAACAAGCGGCGCCCTTCCCTCCTCCTGTAGCTTAACCATGTCCGACGACTGTTTAATAAGCGATACACGTTTTAGCTTAAGGCTATGTCCAGACAGCCAGCTACCGCTAATCATAAAGACTTCTTTCCAGACATATTACCTAAGCAAAGGCGAACTTTGCAGAATAAACGTTTTTCCTGAGAGAGAGAATTCAGCTTGCTTTCTTCTGCCATTGCCAATGTTAAGGGCCTCTGACAACACAAGAGGGCCGATGACAAGACAATTCACCTTAACAGCTATTTTCTGCCCAATTTCACTTTAGCACCGTGTATCGACAAACGTGACAGACGTGATTGCGTTATTGGTACAGATATTAAGGCTCGAAAGAAAATGCATAAAGTTCAGCTTTTGTCGCTAAAAGCTCGTCACTAATTACGGCTGGAGGACTGTTCCTTTCGGAAGGGGGGCGGGGTGGAGCAGGAATTGAATTGGAATCCTGAGTATCAGATCTGACAGGGAAGCTGCTGAGAGCAGAGTCCTTTAATTTCCTGAAAGATCAGAAAGACACACTTCTGGTTTCTAATATCACACGCTTTGGCTTCCACTTTAAGCCAAGTTTCTTTAGCTCTAAGATCAGTTCTGTATTCATATGAATTTTTAAAATTTTCTTTTTCTTTCGATCAATGCATTGAACTGCTTAGGAGTTTCAGAGAATTTATTTATTTTCTTCCTTTTTTTTTTTTTTTTTTTTTTCTCTTTTCATACATTGCTGATGTTCCGCTAAGGAACGCTGTTGTTTGCTTAAACAAATTCAGCACAAACTGAACAAGGTGAGAAAGTAACCAGCAACTAAATCTAGTAATTCCAAAGACAGCAGCACAGTGCCCAGTTTTTTACAGATTTTCTTCTACTCGATCTCTGCTGTAATCCATGTTTCAGAACTCAGCCTAGAAAAAATAACCACCTTTTTTTCAAAAGAGATATACAAAACTTGCTGATGTATGCACCCACAGCATAAAGAACATGAGCAAGTCCACTGTTAACTGTGGTATCGTTAGGAGACTTTCAAAAGCAGTTTTGCTGTATCAAAGGGTAAACGTTGCCGTAACGAGACAAGAGTGAACATCAGACATAAGCTCAACAACAGTGTAAAGTCAGAGGACCTTCTCAAATACTAACAGACAGTACTGAGAGCACAATTTGTACGTGATTACACGAATTGTGTGTGAACAGACATCACTTCATGTAAGACTTGTGTATAAGCAGCTTTAAGGCAGTGGCCATCCCCAGCCCGTTCTTTATTCAGTCAGAGCCGCTAGCTTGGCACTTGTTCCACCAGGGAGTTATTCTCTTTTTTGGAGTGCTGCTGATTCAAAACGTTGGTGATAGATTGTAAATAATCAGCTAACGTCTGTGTGTTCTAGAAAAACATCGGATGCATTCGGCATAGAAATAATAACATAAAATGTAAAACCAGGCCCTGTGTAACACTCAGTTATTGTGGTAGCACAGGGAGATTATTAGAAACAGATGATACAGAAACAAGCATGTTTTCTCTTTCATTGCACTAATCATTTATAAACACTTAAGGACACTCTCAAGAAAGACTATGTTACGTCTCTATTTGAAATGGCATACCTCTTTATTTTTGCACCTTGCTACATGCTGATACCACAGTACTCTAGATAAGCATCTCACTTCTGCAGGGTGTAAGTGCTTTGCTGTTGGAAATACATTATATACACCTATGTGTTCCGTGTCAGAAAAGACACAAGACCAAAGCCACCCCTAGGGAAGCACTTTGGATTCTGGAAGGAAACTGATCAAGAGCAATGAAGGTCAAGCAGTATATGGAATAAAAGGCATGTTTCTGAATGCCATGCAGGATTTTAGACTTCCATACAACATCGCCTTTTTCTCTGTGAACACTTCTTGTCTGTGCAATACATTGGAATCGACCGCATAACGACTAGAAGCTCTTTTCTTCCTCCCTCCTTCCCTCCCTCCCTCCTCTCCTTCTTTCTTATCTTCCCTTCCCCCTCCCTCCCTCCCCTTTCCCTTCCTTCTTTTTACCCAGGATGTTTGTTATAAGAAATGTCGCTTGTTGGTACGTCCGCTCTCAGAAGGGCAAATCTCAAGAGCCATCCCTGGGCAGCGATATAAACTTTACACGCGCGGTGCCGACGGGCGTATGGACACAACTGCGCGGGGCTGGGGGGGAACAAGCGAACCAACCACACAAACAAACCGAACCAAGCAAACACCCCCCAGCCCCCTCCCGGAGCCACCAAACCGGGCTGCTCCCCGGGCAGCTCTTGGCGCGGGGGATGCGTCGCCGAGCGCCGCCCGCCCCGGCCGTGCCGGGATGCGCCGCCCCGCTCCCACGTGGCCGGCCGCGGCGGCACGAGCCGCCGGTCCCCGGCGGGCCGGAGCAGGGCCCCGCCGCGCCGCGTGGGAGCCCCCGCGGGGCCGCCGCGCCGATGCCGGGCGGGGGGACACGCGTGGCCGCGGCCCCGCCCCGCTGGCGGGACGCCCGGAGGGGCCCACCTGCGCTCGCGGGGGCGGCCCCGCGCGCCGCGGCGCAGCCTGGAAACGAGGCGCGCCGGGGCCCTGCCCGGAGTGGCGGCGCGTCCGGCCAATGGGAGGCCGTCGCCTCGCCGGGGGCGGGGCGAGCGGGCGCCGGCCGGGCCAATGGGGGCGGGCGGCGCCGCCAGCAGCTTGCGTTGTGCGGCGGGGTGCGGAGACACTGCCCGCGCGTGGCGCCGGGGTAGGCGCGGATCGGGCCGCCGGGCGGGGGCGGGGGGAGGCTGCGGCCGCCCGTGGACACACGCCCCCCGCTCGCACCCCACGGCCGCGCCGCCGGGCGGGCGCGGCACGCAGACGCACGCACCCCGGCGCGGCGCGGCGCGGCGCGGCAGCAGGCAGGGAGCCGGGCGGCGGGGCCGCTATAAATCTGCGGAGCGGTCCGCCTCCCTGCAAGGCACGGCACGGCACCGCGTCCTCCCCCCGCGATGCAGCAGCTGACTCCGGCGGCGAGCCGCTAGGAAGGGACCGGCAGGGAGGGAAAGAGAGAGCGCGTCTTTAAAATCGCCCTTCCATCCCTCTTTTCTTTGTTCCTCTATTTCTCTCTGCCTCCCCTCTTTTTGTTTGATAGGGTTGCGAAAGGAGGGTAGTCCTGACACACTCTCTCTCTTTGAGTTCTCCCCTTTTTATTTTTGAATTTTTTATTTTTTTACCCCCCTCATTTTTTTTTCCCCCAGTGTTGGACTGTTGGGGGAGGGGGGGGAGAGGATTTTTTTGGTTTGTTTTAGGTTCTGGGGTTTTTTTGCTTCCTCTTAGAACTGTCCCCAATTTAGCTCTTGTGTGTTGTCTTGAGAGAACTATCCATCTGCCTCTTACTCCTCTTTACTGGGAGAAGTGCACCGTTACTTTTTTTTTTTTTTTTTTTTTTTTTTTTAAGCCGAGGAGAGGAAGGTAAGTTGTGGCTTGATTCTTTCCGTGATTGTACGTGTGCGATAGGGTCCACGTGAATGCCTGAGGTGCATGCCCTGTAGAATTACCTTGATTACCTGTGTTTGCTCCCTGTTAACACCGTTCGTGCCGACGGCGCTGAACGCGGCAGTCCGTGCACATGGCAGCGTGCCTGCGGAGCCGCGTTGCTGGAAGCGTTTGCAGCGCGGGGAGGGCAGCCCTTGAAGCTGGGGGGCCACTGCGCGCCCACGCAGGAAGGCGTGTGCATCCGGCCTTGGCCGAGCTGCAAAGTTACCACCACCACGGCGCCCGTCCGGCCCCGGATACGTCCCTTTACGGGGAGCATCCGAAGGGAAGGATCCGCACCGCGCGGGTGGCGGCAGGCGTATCGCTTTGAGGCGATAAACCTGCCTTTGCAGATTAGCCGGGATAAGACACGCACCCCCCTCCCCGCGCTAATTGCTTTAGCCGCACGGCGTTTCGTCTTGCCGTGGGGCTGGGAGTCGGCTGCGTGTCAAGGCGCACAAAGACGTAGCCGGCCGGAGCAAAAGCGCGCAGCGCGTATTGTCAGCGGGTGTGGAGGGTGTGCGGCGGGGAGAGGGAAGCCGGTGAGCCCTGGGAGCAGTGGTTTAGCGTCGTGGAGGGCCGTGTCTTTTCGTGAAGATGAATAACTCGCTGCGGGAGTGGGTGCGTCCCTTTGTTCGGGGCGGCGGCGTAGGCGGGGGGGCGTGTGCGGTGTTTGCGCCTGCGGTGTTTGCGCGGCGGCGGCTCCGATCTCTGTCCGTGGTCCTACCGGTCTGGCGGAGGAGGCGGGGGTGCGGGGAGCGGTCCCCGCTGTGCTCGGGGAAAGTTTGCGTCCGGCTGCCGCGGCGGGGCTCCGAGCGGGGCTGCGGCGAAAGGGACGAACGGGGCGTCCCGTCCTCGGGCGCGTCCTCTCGCCCTCAGCCCCCGCGGCGGTGGGAGGGTCCGGGCAAGGAAGGAGAAGGAGGCGATGGTAAGCGCTGGCGCTGCAGCGTGTCCTCCCGGCAAGGACGGGCCCCAAGCACTGCTATTGTTGTTTAATTTATGCCCAGCACGTTGCACCGTACCCACTTACTTCACATACGAAAATCATTCACCTTGGAGCTGGACAAGCGTGAGGCCCGTGGGTAGTTGGACGCGTTCCGTCAACTCGTTTCCGAGGACCGGTGGTGATGCCGGCGTTGAGGCGGTTTATTTTGACTTGTCCTTGCACACTGCAGCGCCGGGAAGGCGGAGGGCACCCCAAGCCGTGCGGCCCCGCCGGGGACGGGGCCCCTCTCTCCCAGTGACACCCGCTCGGCACTCGCTGGGGCGCTCCCCGCGGGACGAGCAGCGGCAGGCCCGAAGGAGCGGAGCCTCGCTTTCCCGGGGCCGGGGGGGCGGGGGAGGTGGGTTCCTGCCCCGTCGGACGCCGCCGGTGAACCGGACGGTGCCGCTGCAGCGGCTGGTGCCCGCCGCGGGCGCTCTGAGCCAGCACGGCTGCTCGACTGCTCGCGGGGGGAACCGCGGAGTGCTCGCCGCCGCCGCGCGCCGTCGGACGGGCGGTTCGGGGGTTGGTCCGCCCCGCCGGCCCGCTTTGGGAGAGGAGGCAGCGCAGGACCGCCGGCGCTCGGCGTTTTTCAAGGAACGGCGGCAAGGCGGGGCGGGGGCCCTGACCCTACCCCCACCGGGGACCCGACGCCTGAACACCCCCGGGAAGGGGAAGCGCAAGCTGCCCCGCCGCCCCAGCCCTGCTCAGAGCAGCCCGCTGCCGCGCTCTGCCTCTCCGCCGCCCGCCCGGCCCTACCGCTGCGGCGGGGAGCGGGGCGGCCGCCGCGGGGTGCCCGCTGGGCCCGGGGGCGCGGCCCCGCGGGCGCGGGGCTTCTTGATTGGCCGCCGGCGGCGTCACTCAGGCGGCGGCCGCGGGGATGGGCGGTGAGGGCCTTTATTAGCCCGCCGCCGCCCTGCTCCCGCGTCCTTGCGGCGGGGCAGCAGTGGCACAGCGAGGGGCAGCTTCGGGACAGCGGACCGGCAGCACTAGAGTCGACGGGTGAGACGGCATCTGAGCAGCGGCACCCCCTCGCCCCGTTCCGTGCCCCGGGCGGCAGCAGCAGCAGCCGCCACGCTCCGCCGGACCTGCCGTCGGCGGCCCCCGGGACAGCGGGCAGCGCCGGTTCCCAGTTGCTGGAAGGAGAGCGGGTCGAAGGGCTGGGAAGGGCGCGGGGGCTTGCGGGGAGATGTCGGTGCGGTCCTGGTAAAGGGCGGCGGTACGCCGAGTGTCGTCCCTCCCCGCCTTCCCTCCGGAGCACGCGTGGAGGAGAAGCGGGTCCGGAGCGGGGCAGCACCCTGTCTGACGGGAGGAGGGGCGGCCTGGGCCGGGGGGAGGCTGAGTTAGGGGCTGCCGTTGCCTGGCCAGAGCTCCCCAGGAAAAGGTGAAGACCCGGCGTGTGAGGAGACCTTTGCCCCTCAGCTGTTGTAGTTGATGGGAGGTTTTCAGCTGGTACCGGCTTGTTGCGCTCCCGGTTGCAAACTCCAGGGTATTCGCGGCGTTACAATGAAGAGGGGCTTCTTGCTGCTGACGGGCGGTTCTTTTCTGCGAACGGCTCATCTCTCTTGCCCTTCCCCCTTTCTCGTGCTGGAGAGGCTTCGTCCCTTTTGATCCCCCTTTAGGACTGTGTGAGTGTCCCGTTTCGCGTGCGGTGCTAACTGGGCAGTTTAGCACCTGTGCTCCGAACGGAACATTGTGCAGTAAGCCCTCTGTTTTGTCTGCTACCTCGCTCTGAATAACTTCCTCCCCCCCTTAGAGGTGACTGTCTCTGCACCGTGACTCCCGTTCTTCCCACAAGCTGCTCCTCTCTTCCCCTCTTTTTTTTTTTTTTTTTTTACGTCTTGACCTTCCTCTCACCGGATTACTCGTTTCTACAATAGTGCACCTGCCGCCGGCGCCGTCCTCCCCGGCGCAGGAGCTGCCGCCGTCAGAGCCTCGGGGCAGCGCTCGGTGGCGGGTGGAGCCGCTCGGGGGCCGTCGGTAGCCGCGAAGAGGCTGCGGGGGGGGCTGGGGCTGCCGCCGCAGGGGTGTCGCGGCGGCTCCCGGCGCACCTGTGCGGCTGCGGAGCGCTGGGGGGGCGGGAGCCGCTCGGCGTGCGGGGACCTGGCGGCGGGGCTGCGGGGCTGGTGGCCGCGCTCCCCGCCGGCGGGAAGGCGCGGTAGCCCCGGGACGACCAGCCGACCTCGTTTAGTCCCGGAGGGGCGGAGGGTCCCGCCGTGCGAACGGGCCGCGCCGGGGAAGGGGCTCGTCCGTGTCTGTTGTGTCTGATTTCGGGGGTCGCTTCGTGTTTCGGGTGCAGGGCTCCACGCCGACTTGGCGCGGCCGCCCTGGGTCCGGCGTGAGGGATCACCCCGCCACTTCTGCTTTTGGCGGGGGCCTTGATCTGTGTACTGCCCCCCTTTTCGGTTTGCCCTGCCCTGGAAGAATAGTCTCCGCGCTCTTGGCGTTGTGTGCGTGGGGAGTGGAGTGGCTTTATCTCACCTGCATGTAGCGCTGATGGTAAGAGCTAGTCTTGGGGAGCGAGACAGCTCAGTATCTCTTTCACCCCGTCTATAATACCCTCTCTACTTCCGTTTATACACAGGTATAGCCTCTTAAGAGTCGTGAAACTTACCTTTATTTGAAAAAAAAACCCCAAAACCAAACCACAAAACAATAGCCACCAAAAACTAAATGAAGTGGTCTTACTGCAGTTGATTTAATTGAAGGCTGTAAGACTAAAATGTGTTGCTACATTTATGGAGTTTTGAAGAAAACTTTGGTAATACGGTTTAGTAGCTACATGCTGCTTCACCGGCTGTTTTTCTTACAAGCGGTATTTGATAAAGTAGCAATGCCTCGTGATTATTTCACAACATGCACGTGTGTTTTCTTGAAAAGAGGTTCCTGAATTTTTTTGTGCTAAAAAACTCCATGGTGTTTGACTTTGGACATCAAGGCAGAGATAATTAACAATCTTAGATTAAGGAGGGAGTCCAGAAAATATTCCAGTGAGTGAGAACTTGTTCTGTTGATAAAACAGCAGGGTGTTAGAATTTCAATTTTGCATTTTTCTTTTTAAACCCGTGGATTCTGAATCCTGAAATGACATTTAGTTTTCTTCCTCTTTCTCTTCCCTGGCCTCTTGGAAATGTATTGGGAGTAATTGTTTTAAGAGTGGACTTTGAATCTGTTTTATAGCTATTATTCATAAATAATTTTGTTCACAAATACAGAATTGTTAATTTAGATAATTTTTTTAAATGGGATATTACTTAATTGGAGAAAAACGTAGTTATGTGAAGTTTTTGCTATGATATATTGAGAGCATTTGCAGCTGTAGGCATGTACAAATGACCTTGAAACTGCTAAGGAATCTTATCACACTTATTAAAATCTGACAAAGCACATCTTTAATGCCCCCTTCAAATGTCTTATGACTGTACCTGAACTGATATTTCCACCTGACAATAGCTGGATTGATTTTACATGTTTTCATTTTGGTGGAGTGGTTGATCTTTTCTGGATGGCAGTAGAGATTTTTATTGCTTTAGTCTTTGCAATGGATACTCCAGTATTTTCATACTTGCATAAATCTCTTCCTATTATTAGCTTAATCATATTAGTATGCTATTTCTGCATGTAAATTTATTGTGACTTTCCCATACTAATATGAACATAAATTTTCATTGTTCTTCCTGGATTTGTTTTAAATGCTGTTTTTCAGTGAGAGGGGAAGATCCTTTTATCAATGTGGTTTTTGTTGTCATTGATTTATTTATTGCCTCTTCCAAAATTGTGAACTATCACACTTCAGATTGAGCTGCGTGACCCCAGCGTATTGAGTTGAAGTTGTTCTGAACAGCTGAGAGATCTGGAGTATCTGCTTTAAAACAACCCTCCCCCCCCCAAAAAAAAAAAAAAAAGATGAAGGCTTTCAGATTGTTTCCCAGGTTTCTGGATGGCAGTATTCAAACTATGGTGAAGCCCCAGGCTGAATTCTGTTAAAGCTCCTGTAATGCTAAACTATATTTTTGGGGGGATAAAGTTAAGTCTGCTTTATTTGGGGGATAAGAAGGAAATGGATGACCTGTGATCAGAAAGCCCAGGTTCTGAAAGCCCAAGGAATACTTCACCTTTCCTGTGCTTCTTTAAGTCAGTGCCATGGCAGAGGTGGACTTTGCAAGTAAAAATAGTACAAGGATGCACGCTCAAGCTCCTTCCTAGTCAGAGTGGTGTTAAAATGCTGCTTTTATAGGTAGAATTCTTGCTGTCTTACAGTGTAATGACTTTTGATTATATTTGTTGCCACTGATGTTCTTCATAGCAATAAAACTGATTGTTAGCTAATGGATAAACTCGATTTGTGATGAATATACATTTCAATCTTGCTTTAAAACCATCTTTGCTTCTGCTGTAATGCATTTCTAATAGATTCTAGTATCTACAGAAGGCAGTGAAAGTTAACCAGCTGTTGGTAAGACTTTAAAAGTGAGAGAACGTTGCCTTTGTGCACAGAGCTTTCTTTTCCTGACAGCCCCCAAATCAGTGGAAAAATCACAGTGCTATCCAGCAGGATTAGCTGATGGTGCTTTGGGTTTTGACATCTGTAGTTCCAATTCTGAAGGAAGCCACTAGATGTTTTTTGATCTGTTGCCTGTGTAAACCTACCTGATTTGATTTACTCAGAAGGATTAGTTCTGGAGAAGCTGCTATAACATAGTAGCTAAAAGCTATGACTTCTAACTACAACCTTTGGGCCAGATCAAGATGCCTTATTGCCTAATCCTTGTTCTTGAAACTTAAAAAGTCATCCTGAGTTTCTGGTGGCAAAATAATAGAGGCAGGCTCCTCGACTGATTCCCATTGAAGCTTGGAGAAACTGCCAATATCGAGCAAGCTGCTTCTGCCTAGGAGACATTGCTGTTGATTTATGGGGACTCTTAGCATCTAATATTTTGCTACTGAGCAACTAAATATCATGCTAGATTTGACAAAGGCTGTGCTTAGAGAACAGCTAATCGTTGGTCTTCCCTGTATTTGGAAGTGCTTGCTGTTTTGTGTAGACTTCTTGGCATACAGGTCTGTATGCCAAAAGTACACCTTGGAAAGATGACCTCAGTGAAACACTTGGCTTTAGCAGTGAGTGTTTTGGTAGGGAGTGCAGTTTTTCAGGTTTAAAACTGTATGAAATAGTTGCAAACATCTTATGGCAGAAGTCTTAGGAAAAGGTTACTTTCTCAAACTTATTTTTAAATTCTAAACCCACATCAAGTTTTTGAAATAGCTCACAGTCTAAATCTGATTTTACTGGCAAAATATCTGGAGTTTTAGGAGCAGTAATTATATGACAAAAACTGTAATGGGAAGGTCTTACTTGCATACATTTGAAAAATGCAAATTGGGAACAAGCTGAAGCTTTCCAGATGGAGCTTAAACTAGTGTCACACTGTTTTCTGTTCTGTTGAGCCACTGTTCCTTGTGGTACTCTAGTACTTAAGCAACAGGGGTTTCCATTTGTTTTGATATCATAGTAAGCCCAGACATAATGGGTTTGGAAAAAGCTATAGTTTCCTAATAGAAAGTTGGAATGAGTGTTGGGTGTTTAAATGTCTTAGCCACATCTCAATGTTGTGAGTGCACCAGCCTAGGATCAGAATGAGAATCATTCTAGGCAGTCCTAGGCTTCACTTCATAAAACATTTGTGATACTGATTCTCCATTCCCTCATACAGTCCTGACACTGCCTGTGACTCGCTGGTCAGAAACTGCACAAACAGATGCTTAGACTATATGAGGCTGTAAGACGTTGCAAAGATGAGTATCTTGGTTTGCTGTGTTTGGCAAAAATCAGGTGTGTCACAGTAAACCTGCAATAGTTGACCAGATGACTGGGAAGCTGGAAAATACTAAAGTGCTGAGGGCACTGTAGGATGGTCTTAAGGACTCCAGACACTTTCTCTGGTCTTCAGTTGACTGTGGTGTAGATTTAGAAAATGTTCTATGCTGGGAAGTTGCTGGATTGCTAGAGTGTAATGTAATGTGTACGTGCAGCTTCTTGAATACTTAATACCTGAATACTGGTAAAATAGGGAAAACTTAAACATTCAAATGGCTTGTAAAACAGTCTGCACAGAGGTAGGAAAGGCTGTTCAGGATGTCCTACAACACTCACTGTGATGTATTGAGCATCACCTTTCTGTAGGTCTGTGCTAGTTGCATTTGCTTTCAGTCTCCTGAGGATGAGTTTGTTTAACCAAGTACTTACCCAGATTTAACTGAATAAGCTTGATGTATTTTTGTGAAATGTAACTGCCATTGCAAGATTATGAGTACTGATGTTCTATAATTTAAATCTTAATGACAGAAATGAAATTAGTAGGATTTGTTTTGCAAAATAGATGAAGAGAGTTAATTTCTGAGAAATTCAAATATCTGTGGACAAATGCCTTAGTCACTTTAACTTACAAGGTTTGAGAGGAAAAGATTCAGCTATGGAAAGGGAAAAGTAATTTAAATTCAGCTTCTCTGCCAGTACCATCCCCGCTTCTTAGCGTGTTGATAATATTTTTCAATACTATTCTTATCTACTTTTTCAGAAGTAGAATTATGGTCAGAAGGGTTACTTGGAGTCAGCTTCCATGTGGCTTTTCACACTAATGTGTATATTTGAGAATTTTGTATCTAGAACTGTGTCTCTGTATACAGAGATCTGGACAGGTAACTTTTGTATGCCTGCAGGACTTGTTCTGTGTAATGACATGGGAAAACTTACTGTTCGTATACTTTAATGTAGATAAAATCAGCTAACCTGTGCGTGGTTTTATCTGTTAATGGAACTATAAATTGCCTTCAGGAAATGGAGTTCTCCATTTTAGACTCACTGCAGTGGATATCAAAAGTGAGAAAATAAATACCTAAACACCAGAAACAGGGCAAGGGTTTGTCAGCCTAGTTTTCTTACTTGACCTCATCAGCTTGGCACTTCCTGTTTTGTAGATGTTTGTGGTGTGTGGGGGGTTTTTTTTTGGCTTTAGTACTATAGTGGAGAACTCTACCACTTCTTACCTGTGATTAACTTCAGTATTTTCATGGTACCTGTGAATACATTCTTGAAGTTAAGGTCTCCTGTACTGCTGCAGAAGCAGCTGTGCCTGAACTTAAGCAGCACTTTTGGAGAAGAGTATGCCGAATGGCCAAATAGCTTTTGGTAATTTACAGAGCCAGGTGGGCACAGATGCACTTGTTTACCGACAGAAATAGTTAAGGTTCCTGCAGCATTGCTCCATGTGACCCTGTGAGAAGTGGATGCAAGGTGGGGAGGTCCCTTGGAACTCTGATCTAGTAAAAGGTTTCTGCTGATGAAGCTGGCTGCAGGAGGGAGTAGGTATTGTGGCCATCATGGCAGAGGAGAAGATTGTTGGGGGGTATTTGGACTTCTGAATTTGATTTGAGCAAATGGGTAGTACATCACAAAAATGGTAGCAGCATATGTGCCTTCACTATGTTCTCATTTCATTTTTGTAATGGAGTCCTTGTTTTAGTGCCATGCATTTTTTTCATCCATTAGCATTAAATTTCCTATGTATCAACCCAGTTTAAAGGCAGAGCAAGATTTTGGGGTTTATTTACTTTTTTTCTGTATCTCCTGTTCATCACTACTCTTGAACCAGCAAATGTAACTAGTTAAAGGTATGAACGCTATTGCTTTCGTAAAACAATTGATTTAAGAAGGGCTTCTAAATCTTTTACGTTTAAATCTTGAAATCCTAATACCTGCTATAACTGTAATGATTATTATTTTTATCTCTAGTAACATGCTTAGAAATCTTGTCAGACTTCCTGCTGTGGTTCTTTTCTACCCAAATATGCACCAGAAGCTGCTTTCTGTTTCCAAAAGAGGGACAACTAAAGTCATAATTCTAAAACACCATATGCTTCTTGTAACAAACTGTGTACTGCATGCATGCAGTAGTGAAGAAATTGGTTTATTAATGAGTTTAACTTTTAAATTTTGATGTGCTTGCATCTTGAGCTATAACCCAAAATTGAGTTCCTGACCTAAAACTGCTATTGCTAATCCGGCTGGAGCACCCATTCTGAAGGGAACTGGAAAATTGCTGACAAAGTGAACTGCATAAAGTGAGGAAGACTTTAGAAGCTGCTTTTGCATTCAGATAGCTAAACTGTGAAACTTGGCATAGCAATAGCACTTGCCTTGGACTGCATCCATGGTTGAGATGTTGGTAGGCAAGATGAGAATTACAGCCTCATTAACCAACTGAGTAGCTGAATTTTTTTTTGTAACAGTTGAACAAATTGAAAGGAAATGAAATGGAGTCATGCTTGTCTTTTGATAAAGGCTATTTTTATAAGGAGAGTAGTTCTTGTAGTGAAATTCCTCTGAACCATTGCCCCTGAAGGATATAAAACTAGCTATCCTGATGGAGACCACATGCTTTTTTTGAGTATAGCTCTGATGGTCGAGGATCTCTTCTCTGCTGAAACTATAACTGGGTTGTAGGGTTGCTTTTTTCTGTGGAAGGTTTCTTGCAGAACTCTGAGATTGTTACACCACTTGATGTGGAAGCAGTCACTCAGATTACACATATAAAGGTCTGAGCAACCTAACTAGTGGAAGATGTTGGGGCTGATATTTAAAGGTCACTTCCAACCCAAATCATTCTGTGGATGTATGATAAAGTGTCAAAGGGGGACTTTCTGTTCCATTAGAAGGAATGTAGATTTCATTATTAATTTTTGGATTTGATAATGTAGTTTCACAGAAGTAGCTGTTACAAAAGGAGGAGATACTGCAGACCCCTGCTGTGGCAAAAGTGCAACCTCTTTTTCTGCTTTTATGGATAGGGCCTTTTTTCATCTTTACAAATACTGCATGTGTGTAACCAGCTGGAGTTAGGATTACATGTTCTGAAACATGTGTAGGTGTTTTGCAACAAGGAATATCAGTGTTCCTGAAGAAGTGCTAAGTCAAATTGCCAGTCTTTGGTGTGAATTGCGTAGAATGATCAAATGCACCAGACTTTCTGTTTGAAACAATGAATGAGAATAGAAAAAGAGCTGATAGTTTCTGTAGGAACAGTTTCCTTTTCTGACTTAAACTAATTGTGTGGTATCAGATTTAATTTCCACTTCTGCATATCAGTCTTGCATAATCTTGGTATGTACTCTGAGTGCCCAGGATCAAGGACCTAATTTTAGTGACTGTTGCTAATAATTGCTCAAATACTCTAGTACTGAAAATTAATGACTACCTATTTGTAACCGTCCTCCTGTTTGTTAAATTGGGTTGACTTGCCGCTTTAAAAACTGATTTATACATCTTTTCATTACTTGCTTACCTAAGAAGGCTGTACTGCTTTTATCTGTGTACATCTGAAAAATCTGTCTGTTAAGCTATTAGGAAGAACTGTAAGCATATGATTTGAATCATGAGTTTAGTCCAAAGTGAGATACCTGAGTAAATTCCCATCAAATTCAGTACATTTATGCAGGACTCTTTACTAACCTACATAAATGGATATGAAATAGTATATTCAGGTACAGCGTGATGTAGACAATATCTAATACTACTTTGGGCAGCTTTGAACACTTAAATGTGCATGTAGGTGTTTTTCATGTGTAATATGTATGCACTGAAGGGTTAATCTTCAGTGGAACAATATGGAAGTTGTACAGCAGGATTAAATGGGAATAGGAGCATCGATTTCTTGAAACATAAATGTATTTGTAGTATTGTGGATGTAACAGAGATGAAGATGCCTTTCATATTAAAATGCAAGATTAATAATTTGAACAGTGTCTGTGACCCAAATTTGAGAACCTGTACAGCTGATCAGTCTCTTGGGACATCTGTTAAGGAATGTTTTGCCTCCATTTTAACTTGTAATGCTTTTAGAAAACTCAGCAGACAGTGGGTATAGATCATGAGTCCTTAGCTTCCAGAGTGCCCTTTCTTCTGATATGTGTCAGTTCTGTTTGTTCTTGACTTGAAGATTAACTAATTTACTTAGGTGATTATGACACTACAGTCTTAAGTCAGTGACAATCTCCAAATCAAAACTTTGGTAATACCATCATGCTCTCATGTTAAACATTTTAAAAAGTTTTCTGGAAGGAAGGCTCATGCTACTTCATGATCTACTCACTACAGAGGTTCTGCTCTGCTTTGTCTTGAAGATGGATGGGCAAGCATTGAAGATTTTTTTTCTTAATCATAGATGGTAGGGTTTTTTGTAGGTTTTACATTTGGCCAGGGAAGTTATGCACTGTATCTCCTAAGCTGAAGTATCATTTTCCATGCCCTTGTGAACCAAAAAGTGTCAGACTAGGCTTTTAGCTGTTGGATCAAGAAAAGCATTGCCTGAGGAGCAATTTCCCACAGTTAGCTTTCTGTATGAGGCAACCTGAGTTGAGAGCCTAAGCCTTTCTTGCCGGTGTTCAAAATTGATGCTTTGTGTGTAGCACAAAACCAGATGGGACTAAATGGCCAGAAGCTATTCCCATAGCAGAGGGACCTCTATGCCCAGCTCCCTCTGTAGGTAGTTTATGAAGCGGGCTGCTTCTTTGCTTATCCTTCTATGGAGATTTCTAAAAGCAGTTTTTCTCCTCCCCTTACTTTTTCTCTACTCCAGCAAAATAGATCTCCCATATGTCTTAATCTGAAGCTGGAGGGGGGAAGTTGCTTTAGGTAACCTTGGAAATGTTTTGGTTTTAACCAGCTGGTGTCAGTTCCTGTAGAGACTGTTTAGTGAAGCCAGTGGCTTGCAGAAGCAGATGTATTCTCCCTCGGGCCTGTCATGGTGGTTTGGAAGATGCTGGAAAAGTGACCAAGCCACTGAGAGGAAGCCCACAGGGCTTGTCTGGGCTTGAGGAGTCAGGGCAGAGGAAACACCATATACCAGGGGTGATGGATCTCACCTCTGCATGGGGATGAGGGCAAAATGACCTATTTCAGGCTCTGTATCAGGAGTTTGAAACTTTGAGCCAAAATAATATGGGAAGAATGAGCTTTGTCCAGTAGTTTATCTTGCTGCAAGTCAGTGCAGGACTTCACATGGTCATAGGCACCCAGATGGCATGCTGCAGCCCAGGAAAATACTTCTGTTATTATTTGTGTAGTTCTGTGCTGGCTGATAAATAGAAGCTTTGTGTGAGGTGTCAGCACTTTTCATAAATTGCTGTGGTTCTCCTGAACTTCCTGGATTTTGCCAGGCCAGGATAGCTGCAAACTGAGGGAACTTAAGACTTTGAGGAGAGTTCACTCTTCTTTTTCCAACAAGGAACTTCCTAGATGGATAATGTTGATTTGTGTCTGGACTTGAGTGAGAGCTGGCTGCCTAACTTTCCCTCAGTGGAGTGGTAGCTTGCTGTCTTAGGTTTCCAAGGCTGTTTTCTTCAGCAGGGTGAGCTCTCTGGGAGGAGGTCAGAGACTGCCTATATCAGACACGGATGGTTCCAGCCAAATCCACAACCTCATCACAGCAGGAGCCAGTCAGGCCTGTTGAGGGAGTCTGTGGTACATTTGTGAAAACCTACTTAACAAAGAACAAAATGTGCAGGTGCAGAAGGGGGGGGGGGGGGGAGGCCGGAGAGAACTGTGAGGAAACAGCCCCACAAATGTGGAGGTAGGAGGAAGAGGTGATGCCACTGGACCAGGGCAGGCAAGGCCCTGCAGCCTGGGGAGACCGCCGTGGTGGAGCAGGCCTTTCCCTGGAGGCCATGGAGAAGACTGCTGGGGCACATACAGGCAGGGCAGCCCGTGGAGGACTCTGTGCCATAGGAAGTGAATATTTCCTGGAGGGGCTGCTGGCTGTGGAGGGCCCTTGCTGGAGCAGGGGGGAAGGTGTGTCCATGAACCCCCATCCCCCTTGCCACACCGGACGGTGGTGGGGAGGAGGCAGAGGTGTCAGGAGTGACAGATTGAAACTGAGCCAGGGAAGATGGGAGTGGAGGTGAGGAGAAGGTTGTTTTCATTTTGGTTTTGTTTCGCACTAGCTAAATCCATTTTAATTGGCAATATGTTAAATTTTCCTTGAGTCTTTTTTGCAATACTAATCGGTAAGTGATTTCCATGTCTCTTTCTTGACCCATGAGCTTTTTCATCCTGTTTTTTCCCCTTGTCCTTTTGGAGGCTGTGCAGGCAACTGGACAAACACACCATGGGTCACAGGTCAGTTAGTCTGTGTCAGAGGGCAGTGAATTTCAAAAATGGGCTGTCTACTAGTGGCCAGACATAGTTGGCTAAGCAGAACAATATGTAAGGGTGAAGATGGCTGTGCTCTCTTCTGAATTTAGGTATGTCTGCTCTGATGTTTGTGTGCCTGTGAGTTGTGGCTTCTCCAAACTGTCGCCTGGTTAACAAGGAATAACCAGGTTTTCAAAGTGGCCCGGGAATGTGCATCTAGGGTGTTATTGGTGAAAGGCTTTGTATTTTCATCTGTACTCCCAAATTGAGCTTACAGGAAGAGATAGTCGTTGTCTATAAGTATAGTAGGTCTTCCAGGCAAGATAGTTTCTAGATGCATTTATGTTTTGAGTACCTCACTGGCAGCAGATTCTTGTTTTCATTCATACTGCTATTTGATAAAGTTTTTAAATGTTTGTGGAAACAGGTATTTCTGTCAGAGCAGATATTCCTGACAGTCACAGGTCCTGTCCTTCCAAGAGAGACAGAAGTTGGAGGTTTTCTTAATTTTTAGGTAGGAGATAGTTAATGGCATATGACTTGCTCCATTCTTTTCTTTTGCTAAACAAAGAAATCAGGTGTTGAAGTGGGTCCTACCACCTGTCTGTGGTCTAGGCAGCTGTTAATGTCTGGTGTTCACTGCCATGATTGAAGATGTGCAGTCATTCATCCCCAGTGGTGACAGACCTTAAAATTGTCTCTCTCTGCTAGGTCTTTGTCTCTTCTTTTGAGCAGTGGAATAGTTAGGGTATTGGTGTTAGTATTAGGTGTTATATTCAGATGCACAGTAATTGCAACTTCAGTTTGCATGTCAGTTCACCTTAACAAGTGGTTGGGTATTAAAACTTGCCTACTCAATTGTCTTTGCTTTTTTAGTCAGTGATAAGCTAATGGGCAGTCCCCACTGCTGTCCTGTGCCCTGTTTTTCAGTATCCATAGTAAATGGATGAAAAGTCATCTGAATTTACAGTGTCAGTGCAGAGCCACAATAATTGTGAGTGTATGAAGTAATGGCTGATGGTAGTGGTCAGAGGTTGACTGAGTTCTAGTGCAAAAAAGGTGTACAGGAGATGGAAGTGAGGACAAGACATGATGGAGCAGCATTGCCAGTGAATAAAGGGGTGGGCTGAGAGAAGCTAGAGCACAGCTGCAGTTAATGAAGGATGTCAAGGGCAACAAGATGGGGTTGTACCCATAATGCAGCAGCAAAAGAATAAAAAGAGGAGACTGGGCTTGCTGCTGAATAGGATGGATGATTTGCTGATAGCAGATAGACAAGGCTGTGAGGAGCCTGATGCTTTTATTGCCTCCATCTTCAGTGACAGGGTCTTCTGAGCTCTTTTTGCACGGGTAGAAGGTTCAAGGAGGAGATGAGCTCCTCTGTGTAGAACAGGATCAGATCTGGGAATTCTCAGGAAATCTCAACTGTTTCGGGTCTGAGGGTATTGAGAGAATAGTCTGCTCTCATGATGAGGCCACTGTCTAATATTTTTGGCAGATCAGAAAGGTTCCTGATGATTGTGGAAAAAGCAAGTTTTTCTGTTGATTTAAAAGTGAGCGCAGTAAGGATTATATGGGGAGCCTCACTGTAGTCATTGTGTGAGTTGTCTTTGAAATAATTTCTGTGTAAATTAAAGCAAAGGTGGTTGGAAGTAGCCAGCATTGATTTACCCAGGGTAAATTGTAGTGGAACAGACTATTTTTGAAGTTAATAGGGGATGAGAAAAGTGATGTCATCTACATTGAGCTGAGCGTAACTCTTCATGTGTTTTCCTACAGAATCTTTGTAACAGCTTTGGGATGTGAAGGTTTAGGTGGGTGGATGACTAGATAGGTAGAAAACTGGTAGGCTTTTGGAGCTTGAAATTTAGTGGTTAAACTTCATGATCTTCCTGGAGGCTTGTTACACATAGAGGTCTTGGGGACTCTGTGCCACCTATGTATTTACTATGTACTTCAGTGACCCTGAGGAAAGGGAGAAGAAGTTCAGCCTCATCAAGTTTGCAGACATCACCTGAAGGGTGTAGCTGGTGTTCAAGGGCAGGGTTGCTTGCTGTTCAAAGGGACCAGGACTGTTGAGAAGATGGGGCTACCAGGGACCCTGTGTAATTAATGCAGGAGCAATGTTGCAGCCCTGTTTGGGGCAGGCAGAGACCTGGCAACAATGACAGTGGGACTAGGGGGAGAGGGCCCTGGACTCTGGTGGGCAGTGAGCTGAGTAGGGCCAGAGAGGCTGGAGATACAGGAAACCTTTTGCCCCCCTGCAAGGTTAGCTGGGCAGTATGTGTGGGATCCAGGGAGATGCTGCTGTCTCCATCCTTGTAGGGTTTCCAGCCTACACAGGATAAAGCCCTGAGCAACCTGTTTTGACCACATGGTTGAGTCTGCTCTGAGTGGGGGGTTAGACTGGAGATCCCCCAAAGGTTCTGTTGGCCTGAATGATTGATGTATCTACCTCTTGTCAATGAAATGCATTTATTGGTCAGAGAACTGAGGCATGATGTCAGGGTCCTTTGGTTTGAGTTTTAGAGAAAGCAGAAACACGCCCAACTCTAAGCAAAGCCTTTGTTTTCAAAGCATGCTTGAAAGATTTTGGAGGGTGTAGCTTTGGCTTGTTGTATCTGACCTAAAAAACCAAGAATTGTATTGGAGAGACAGGCTGGGCTAGGTATAAAGTATCAAGGTCAGATTTGCTGCTTTGTTTGTGCTCTTTGAGGTCACTAGTTTGGAAGGTGTGCTGTAACTTTCTGTTTCATGTGATGTAAGCTTTTTGTAGAGAAGAAGCTGACAAATCCAAGCTGGAACACTTTAATATCCAGAAATGCTAGCACAGTATGAAACTGCTGACTGGTCTTATGAGTGCCTTTCAAGGTTAAATTCACTTCTTTGAACGGTTTATCAGTTGCAGTACTACTTTGACACTCTCCCTGTCCTCTCCTTCAGGATGTAGGTATTTCGGGTAGAAATTAGACACTGAGAACTGTTACCCACTATGTGGGCAGCTGTCCTTACGAGTTTACCCTTAATGTATATATCATCAGTTAACAGTTTTCCTCAAGCTTTTTCATGAATAATAGTAGAGCCAAATGTTTATTGATTCTGAGGGGCTGTATGGTATCGTTTGAGAGGAAAGAATTTAGTGGTCTCTTCGTCCATGTAAGCTGACCTATTCAGAGAATAAATAGTGATATGTCTGAACTTGTTTTCCTGGTGGGGATCAACCTAGAGACAAAGACTTGATATTTAGACTTTAAGTAGTCTTCAGAGCCCTCTTGGAGCTAAAAGGATGCACCTCCACATGAATGGCTCTTACGAGTAGTGGCTGGCAGAAGGTTTTTTCTGGAAATCCCCAAGGACTGTTCTGGGCCAAATAAGGATCCTTTGACAGCTGGGATGTTCAGTGTGGAGGTGTTAGTGATGCTTTCTCTGGATACTAGGTGAGCTGTAATGAGAGGGCCACTGGCCAACCTAATCTATCTGTGCCAAGTAGAGTCTATTCAGAGCTGTTACTTGTATAATCAGCTTAAGTGTGGGGTTTGGGGTGGTTTTTTTGAGAATGCTGGTTTAGATGACAAAGGGGGTTTTGGGCACACTTGTAGGTGAACGTGTCTGAGCTTTGGCCAGGTTTAGGCTTTTTCAGAGACTGGTCGTCCAGTGTCCTATGGATTAGGGTAAACTTGGTGTGGGCAAGATCTATCTTTCTTAAAATGGTCTTTGGTGCAGTAGGAGTGGAGCTTTGACTTGAGAGGAAATGAAAAATGGAAAGATGTGGCTAATGTGTGTTCTGGTTTCAGCTGGGATGGAGCCAGTTTTTCTTCTAGTAGCTAGAATAGTGCTGTGGTTTGGATTCAGTATGGAATTTGGTATGAGAAGAATGTTGATAATATACTGATGTTTTAAGTTCTTGTGAAGAAACCAAGGATTTTCCAACTTCCTGTGCCATGCTAGTGCACAGATGCATAAGAAGCTGGGAGGGAGCATAGCCAGAGCAGTGGACTCTATAGGATATGGAATATTTTGTTAATGTTATGCTCACTATATAGATAAGGATTGGAAGGGAAGCTCCCCTCTTCTGGGATTGCAGTGTTGGGATTTTTGTCTTCTCTGAGATTGCTAGCTGGGAATAGGCTGGGCATTCATCAGCAGGTGGTGAGCAATCATGTTGTGCATCACTTGACAGTAATAATAGAATATACAAACATTATTTTAATTTTATTTCAATTATTGTTTTTACCTCAACCTATGGATCTCCTTACCTTTACACCTTCAACTCGCTCCCCCATCTCCTGAGGCAGGGAAGGGTGTTTCAGAAGACTGAAGATAGCTGTAGTGATCAGACTAAACCTGTTAATGCAGCAGCATAATGTTAAGTCTGGCTTATTTTATGGTGTATTAGACTTGGAGATCCCTGTTCTTCCAGAGTTAACTTTTGCTTCTTTTCCAGCTTCTTAAATTGAGGAAGCAACTGTGGCATCATATAGTTGAATGCTAGTGTAAATAAGGGAGGCTAGCTGCTTTTCTGTGCTTTTATGCAATAGAGGGACTTATAGCCAGTCAAAAATGTAAAAGTTTTGCCTGTAACTACGTTTTGACAATGATGTGTCTGGCAGGTACTTCTGGTTACAACCTAGTAATGTGTAGAAAACATGCCTCTTCTGTGGTTAACAGTATGTGACCAGTTGGTGACAACCTGTTTGTATCAACTACCTTATTGCTGTCCATTTTTCTATACTGTATGATAAGAGGTGACCTCAGGAGGATTAGGATGCAGAGATACAGTGGAGTATTCACCTTGAACATGAAAGGTAGTGGGGGGTGGAAGGATCATAAGTAGTCAAGGTACTGCCTCTGGCTCAGGTATTTTAACAGCAGCCTTGTTCTGCATTTACTTCACTTTGCTGCAAAAAATATTTAACTTACTATATGATGTGGATAATTTTCTTAGGACTTGGAAGTAGAAAGGATCAGAATATATGTTTAAGCAGCCTTTCCTTGTGTCTTCTGTGGGACAAACAGTAGTGGTCATGAAAACCAGGTAGCTACCTGAAGGATTATGGAGAATTGGAAAACATGGCTATTTTAGAGTGAGTGGCTAAGGATTGTGCTTCAGCTTCTTTGCTTTGATGCTGATGTGTTCCTCACAGCCTGCAGTCCTTTGACTGCAATGTGTTCTCACGAATGGCTTGTAAAGGCACTCAAAAATAAGGATCTTAAACTGCACTTCTTGTGCATTCTACATGGCCATTCATTCCAATTAGCAGTTGGGATTGTGTATGCAGAACAAAACCAAAATGGTTGCTGACTTATATAGTCACATTACCTCTTCAAACCCAGGAGATAACTCTTAAGATGCAAGAAATCGTTCTCCTTAAATGGGAGGAGATAAGGGGATCTGAAACTGCTTATGTGGGAATGCTAGTAACTAGCCATTGTGGTGTTGAAATGTGACACTTTTTGTCTTGGGCTCTGTAGAACTAGAACATTATATGAATTCTAATAAAATAGAGTTAGTGATAAAGTCTTGTTCTTGCTGCCTTTGTTTCCCACTTCTCTCAGGAGAAGCCTGTTTCTCAGGATTTAATACAGAGAATAGTTTTGATGCATCAGTTGAGTGAGGCAGAACAAATAGATAGTGGTGGGGCTAGCAAAGGTCCAGCCATGCAACCCCCACTTCCAGATGATGTGGGGAAATCTGCTCTATTATCCAAGCTGCTGAATTCAGTCATGTGAACAGGTAGGTACAAAGGAAACTTGAAGCCTGGAAATAGACTGATACCATAGGGAGGGGGAAAACCTCCAGAGCTATAATAGTCAGATGAAATGCTTGGATGCCCTTATTTAATCATTATTTTATGACTAGATATTAATTCATAGGTTGTTCTACCACCATAGCTGCTCTCTAATATCTAGGTGAGACCTTCAAACTCATCCTTTCCAAGTGATGTCAAGAAGGAATCTCATAAAAGGAATTCTTGATCACCCTCTTCTAAAGAAGCCTTCCTGAGTTTTTAGTCCAGTGAATTTGTAACAACCTTTGAGCTTAATGAAAAATAGCCTCTCCTCAAGATTAGGTTCTGTGGTGAACCAAGGTGATGTCATCAGTTTATTAAGGTGAATGGCATTTGGAATACTCTTAATAGTGAGCAGCTGGCAATCTCTGTGGCTCTTCCTATAAAAACGCACTTCACAACAGATATTTGTAGTATATTTTCCTTGAACTGCTTTGCTGTTCTTGGATTAGGAAGTACTTACGACTTTGCTGTGGGGTTATAGCCAGAGCACAACTTCTTGCTCTCTAATCAATACTTACCTGCTTTTTTTTTTTTCATTATGAAACTAATCTTGCTCAAGCTAAATGTAGCCACCCTTAAAACCTGCAGTACTACCACTGTATATCAGTAAAACATCCCTGGAAATGGTACAGGAACACAGACCTATACTTGTTTTCTTCCCTCCTTCCTCCACCCAACGAATATTTGAGTAGGGAGAGGATTGTGTTAACATATGGATTGAGTGACCTGTGATTTACTTATTTTCCACTCTTCTTTTGTGAGAAGCAGGGTGTAATATTCTATGAAGTTGTCTACCTTGCGTGTAATACTGTCTGATTTGGAGGTAAGTGGAACCTGTGAGGACTTCAGGTAGTCACATTCATTGTAGACATGTTCATTTATGTAAGATGAGTTAGTGATATGTGCAGCTGTGCTGGAGTTCTCACCTGCCTGCACTGTGCAGAGTTCCTGGAAGCAGAAGTGGCCACATGTGAATAGCTGTGGCTAGTTCTGGTACATTGCTGTTTCTGATGACAGCGTTCTCCCTCAGCATGAACAGAGACACTGGTAGGACTAAAAGATAGGGCCTCTGGTTATGCAACACCAGGGTTGCTCATCAGTTTAGTGTTTCTGCTCTGTTCTTCATGCCTTCTTGAGCATAATGCCTGTGGTATTTCAAAACCCTATTCCACATGAAAATGAGTGTATTGAATAACCATCGGAGTTGAGAATAGTGTTTTTTTTGTTCAATTTGAGTTAATTGTTTCTAGTTATGGTTCTGCTAAATAGGCAGACTGTTATGTTTTGAGGTAGGTATTTGGTGGAAGTCAGATTGACTGCAGATATTAAGATAGAAGTAATTAAAAGATAGCTAACCTGAGTGGTATCACTGAACTATTGTCCTGTCATTTTGTCCTTCAGCATTTTGAAACAGTGCCTTGAGATATCTCATTGTGGCTGTTCCTCAGGATGGAGGGTGATGTGTGGGAATCAAAAACACTGTCAACAGTTAAATCAAGTTGAAGGTACTTGGTAGCTACAGCACTGCAAAGGTTATAGTAACAGAAGAACACAGGTGTACTCAATCTAACAAGTGCTCTGGGCAAGAAAAAGATTAAACAGATTGGAGGGGGGCAGTTATTTCAACATAACACAGCTGTAAAACTTAATGCTTTCAGAAGATGTCAGTGGAGACTGCTTGGCAAAGAATTCCATAGGCAAGATTTGATACATGGAGGGAAGAAATCTCGGTAATGATGAATTTATACAATGGATCAAGCAACAGTTGCTGTTCAAGGCAGTTTCCTTCTGCTTCAATTCATTGCCAAGTGTGTTTTTTCTTTTTCTCTTTATAGCTTGCATACAACTGTTCCTTAAAATTGGAAAATCCAGTTCTGAAGCCTCTGTAATAGCATGACACATCTCATCTGGCTCCAGTTGATAAGGAAGCTGTCACAAACAGCCTTGAGGAGGTAGACTGTGCAGTAGAAATGTCAGAACAGAACTGGGGAGATACAACTCCTGCTATATCAAACTGGTGTATCTTTATCAAAAAAATTTTGAAGCATAAACCTTCCTTGTTAAGTCTTAATTCATTGCGTGCATTGACTTCTTAGGAGGTAAGGGTAGTGTTGGCAGGACTCTTTGAAGGAAACATTGTTGTGACACAGCTTGCTTTTACTTGCCCATTTATGCTGGTAACAGTGGCAGGACTATAAGCATGGGGAAAAAATGGGGCTTATTATACAAAATGGGCTATTCTGAACATAGTTGGAATGCTTTCCTGTACTCTTCAGAACACTGGTCTGGGCTATGTTCTAGGGTGTATTTTATCTGATAAACTGAAGAATGGAATTGTAAGTGGAAGACTGCTTAAGAGTTGTAATCTACTGAGTGCATAATAAACAATATTGAACTAATATTTTAATGAATTCTGCTTTGCCAGGTAATTTTTCTGGAGTCCTGCATGTGTGAATTCTTTTTCCGTTTCTGCTGGTTAACTGAGTAACGCAAGTATATCCTTTGCTGTACTGTTACTTTCAGTAAGGGGCACCTTAAAGGTATCAGTCCATCCACAGGACGTATGGGCAATAATCTGTTTTTTTCCTAACATTCATGTGGATTATAACACAGTACTAGTTTGAAACTTTACTCATAGCCCAGCCTTGGGCTGGAAATTTAGATCTCATGCTTTTTAAGTATCTCTTCTTCCCTTTCTCATTGCCTTATCTTGTCTGTTGAGCATTGTTGCTGTTGTCACAATTGTGGAATGTAAAAATTGATGTGTAGATTTACCATGATGTATTCCTGTACCTACAAGTGCATTTGAATTTTAATGAAATACAGTATAAATTAACTCTATTTGCCATTGCAGATAGAATAATAGGATGACTACATGATGGATCCATAAGTTTCCACCAATTATGGATGGTGGAAATTTCAGTAACTTTTTTCCGGGTGTGAGAAAACAGAAGGACACAGACTTAATGTATTCTGCTTCTGTTAAATGCTGCTTTTATGACTAGAGTTGGTGCTAGTGGTTAACAGCCCTCTTCTGCATGCTTAAGCTTTTTTAGTCTACTAAAAACTATGAAAGGTACTTCCGTTATATTAATGACTGAAACTACTTAAAATTGTAGAGGTTGGCAGTCACCTCGGGAGATTTTTCTGGTTCAACCTTCTGTTTAAAGCAGGGTCAATGTAGAGCAAACTGTCCAGGGCTGTGTCCAGTTGGGTGTTTGTCTCCTGCTTTGCCCAGAGAGAGTGTGCATCCTCTGTGGTCACACAGTTCAGTGCTTCTCAGTGTTCACTGAGTGGAGTAAATTTTTGTTAACATACTATGTTGTCCTCACACTGGATACTTCTGAAAATCATAGAATGGCTTGAGGTACAAAGGGACCTGAAAGATCATATAATTCTAACACTTATGCCACGGGCTGGGACACCTTCCTTTAGATCAGGTTGCTCAAAGCACTGTTCAGCCTGGCCTTGAACACTGCCAGGGAAGGGGCAGCCACAGCCACTCTGGGCAGCCTGTGCCAACAAAGATGTTGAACAGCTCTGGTCCCAACACCGACCCCTGAAGAATGCCACTCGTCACTGCTCTCCACTTGGACATTTGAGCTGTTGACCACAACTCTTTCAGTGTGACCATCCAGCCAATTCTTTATATACCGAGTGGTCCATCCACCAAATCCATGTCTCACCAGTAGTGAGACAAGGATGTCATGTGGGCACTGTTGATTGTCGCCAGGTTCCCTGCCCCATTCAGCAGCTGTCTCTCATTTTTTTTTTTGTGGTTTTCCTTCTGCCTTTTTTAACAGATGTCTTAAGTTGACTTAAGTCTGTAGCAATAGTGGTAAATTGAATTAAGTTCCACAGTTTTAAAGTACACATTGTGTAATTAGCCAAGTTGCTAGATCTTTAAAAAAAAGCTCAGAATGATTTTTCCTCCCTCTATTTTAAGATGCAAATGCTTGATTTTTAAGAGCTTGTTTTTATGCTTCTTGACCATGATCAATGAGAAGATCTGTAAACTACATTTTGCTGACTTACTGAAAAGTTACATGCTTTCCATTCGTATCCTTGAATTTAAAGAGGCAACTTTGGCAGTAGTTCAGAATCCTGCATTACAACCTCAGTATTTACTCTGTTTCCTTTGCAAACTGGCTATAATTGGAGACTTGCAGTGGTATAGAGTACATGATTGAGTGTTCTTTTTTAAATTAGTAGTTTATTTGTAATGTACTTTCTGTATTGTGAGTTGTGTGAAAATGACATGATAGTTACTGGAGATGTGGTTTTTTGGAAAGCTCTGGATGTGCAATGCCAGCTAAGTTCTTGTTTTGAGGTAAAAGGTGTCCAGTAGGAGGTCTAGATGAAGGTCTTTTTGATCTTGTCGGAATGCCAGTAGCAATCAAGTAGGTCTAGAACTTGCTTTTATCTCTGACCTTTAGGGAAGGAACCTTGCAGTATCTAAACAATAGTTTACATTGATGTAACATGGGGGAAAAAAACCCCAACTTTGTTGTAGAAGAGGAGTAAAGTGCATTATCTATCAGTAGCATCTAATAAACCAGTGAAAACTGAAGACAATTGATGACTGAGTAAATGTGTACTAAGCTTGTTGTCTTGAAATCTGTAGAAGCTATTGCCAAATCTCAAGATAAACCCTTGCCACAGCTGCCTCCACATAATTTTTGCAACCTTTTGACTGAAAGGTTTTTTGGGGTAGGAGGTTTTTCATCTGTACGGTACTTCACATTATTTGCTAGAGGAACTCTTGATTCCTCTGTGTTTTGGACTTTACTGCTAACAAGTATTGCTCGGTTCTAGTCTTCATGCAGCACTGCTTGGATTTTAGTGGAACCTGAAATTACAGTAGTCATTTCTTGTTTAGAAAGATGGCTGTTACTTCTGGTAAGTTTGTTTTTTAGTTGAGAGTTAATGGAAGAAGTCCTCATTTATAATGTTCCGTGAAAATTTAATTTGCATGCTGACATTTACCTCTTCTGTTTGTGAAGTTTGCTCTTTTTGCTTGTGTTTTGCATCAAGGATGCTACATGATGGTTTTACATCTGTAAACTGACATACCAACAAAAATCATAGATAGTTAAAGGTAAAAATAATTTTCTTGTTACAAAAATAGCTAAATATCTTATTTTTCTGAGCCAGTTCTCTAGCATCACTCTCCTATTTTTGACAAACTCAAGCATTTCCTCATCTTAATTTGAATGATTTCTAAATAAAGGACAAAAATACTATCGATGGAACTGGAAATAAACTTTCATAAGTCTTTGAGCTCAGCAAGAAGGTTTTGTTGTACTTCTGAATGTCATTTCTCTAAAAGGGCTCTATTTTGACAAGTTTAACTGTTGACAAGATCTGTGGGAGAAAACATTACAGCATACCAAAGGCATGATAGTTAGAAGTATCTCTCTGTATCTCTGGGAAGACTATGGAAAATGCCATAGATTCTGGACCATTTTTGTTGAGAAAAATCCCCCAAATTAAAGTACCTTTAGTTATCTTTGTCCTTAGTTGAAAGTTTGAACTGGAACTACTGTTTGTATTGTTTGTACAAGACTAAACTATCTTGGACAAACTCCTGTGTTGGCTGGCTCAACAGATAGTGGCCAGCTTAGCTTTTGTGGTGCAAACAGGAACTCCTGTGCTTTAGCAGGTTTTGGGTCAAATAAGTTCTTTTGAGTAGAAGAAACAGCAGATGTCTGGCATCTATTTATGTAGTAGAAGGTGGTGATGAAAAGGTAAAGGACAGGCTGAACCTCTGTAGTGTAGTCTTTCTGAATAAGTCTACTAGACCTATAGCTTCAGAGCAATAACTGTGGTTGGTGGGTTCACGGAGTTCCTTGGCTTATCAGAAAAATAGGCCTAGTGAGCTTGCAGGTCTCTTTCTCTTAAGTCTGAGACTCACGGGAGAACTGGCCATCTGTTTCAGATTGTGTATAACTGTCAAGTGTTTAAATAACTTCATTCTGTGCCAAAACTTTGTGTCCTGTGTACCAGTTGAGTGGAGCTGGTGCAAAGAATCAAAAATAGAATTAAAAGCACTTTGGCAATCTGTACAAAAATGAAGTGTGTTAAGGACTAAGGGAGAGTTACTGTTTTGCACCTCATGCCCATTAATGCTTCCAATAAGCTTGAATCATACATTATGTGAGATTTCCTGGTTGTGCGACTGTTACCCCTGTATGACAGATTGCACTGAGGAGGAAGGTAAGGATTTAACTCACTAAGTTAATGGATTGGAAGAATTTCAGTATAAACAAATTTGGCAGTGGAACACTTGATGCATGAAAATTACTCTAAAAGCTGATTTAATAAAGGGCATTAGGTAGGGTTGTAATTTAGGAAAAGTGAAGTTGATGTAGCATGTTGACACAGACTTGGCAGAATTTCCTTTTTTTGTGGTCAAGTTTCTCTTCAGACACCAGGTGGTATGGATATGTGCTGGTTAAGTATCTGGTATGTCAAAACTAGATCCTGAATGCACACAGTTTTTGAAGAGAAGCAGGTAGGTTTTAAGACAGATGTTTTCAAAGATAGAATAAAGATGAGGCTGGACTTGCTCATTTTTGAACTCTAGTTTTGTTTCCTGAGAAAGCAACTGTTTTTAAAGCAAGTTTTTTTTTTTTTCCACAGGGAATATGAAGGGAAGCGTTTAGAAGTCTCTTATCTGACAGTTTGTTTGCTAGAACTGGGTGAGATTGTTCATACTGGTATATGAAAAATTAAAAGGAAACCTGCTTGAAAAAACAACCTGTCTGTTGCAGCATTTCTTGTGCCACAGGTTTATTGGAGCAGTGCCAGGAAGCAAACGGTTTGCTTTAGGTGTGAGACATAAGCTTACAATGCTGGTAATTAGCAGTAACTTCTGATGCCTGTATATGGCTACTACATATCACTGTCAAATTTGGGATTTCCCATGTTTATGAAAACACTATACAGTTTGGGCTTCAGAAACTTCAGGTGTAGAAAAATGCCTTTTGAGCGTGTTTGGAGTTGCAGGTGGAACTTCTCTTCACATATTACTAGTATGAAAAAGCAGAGAACTGCAAGGTTGTTGTTTCACCTCATAGTGCTTTCAGTAGTTAACCATGGGGTTATGCTCTCTTTCCTGCCTTCGTGATTTCTATCTTTTTGTGTATGTGTACTGCTCGTAAAGATGTAAAGGGTCATTGCCAAGCTCTGAGACTTAGTAGAGTGCCCTAGGTACAGGTGGATCTCTTGTGTGGCATCGGTGAAAGAAGTGCTTTCACAGCATGCCAGAAGTGGGAGAAATGAGATTTTGGATGAATGTCTTGTCAAATTTGAACATAATTTCCTGGGTAATAGTATCTAGGGATTGCATCATTAATGACAGAAATCAGATATCTCTCCATTTTGCCCATCTTTCAAGGGTACCCTTGGCAAGTATATCATGAGGGCTGTTTTCTTGGTTCAGGTGTTTTGGATTTTTTTGTCCCTTGTTAAGCCATTGAAATGGGAAATGCTGTCATCACAGGGGAATGCTTCAAATGACTTTTGCCCACAGTAGAAATGTAGAAAATTACTTGTCACTTAAATACAGAAACAGTCTCCTTAAGTTAATAGCTCCTCAAAATTTGGCCAAAATGCTCTGATGTTGAAGTTGTTGGGGGGTGATAGCAGAGGGTTGGTTGAGTCTGTTGCATCACATTCTTACAATGGTGTAGATTTTACTGAAGTACTAAGTTAGCAGTCAGTGGTATCTTACATAGATAGGGTTCCACATCAACTGATACACTTACAGTTACTTTCACTCTCATTTAAATTCTTGATGTAGGTTTCTGTGTTTAGTTATTAGGAATTTAGTTGTCTGTTTAATGAAGGCTCTGCCAGGTTTATGCCTAGAGGTGCACACTCTACTTCTGGTCTCCTGGTTTCAGGAGACATGGACATCCTGAAGAGAGTCTGATGAAGGGTGATGAAGACTGTAAAGCGACTGGAGCATCTCCCCTATGGGGAAGGGATGAGAGAGCTGTGACTGTTTAGCCTAGAGAAGACAAGGATCTCATTAATGATGTAAATAGCTCCAGGGAAGGTGCAAGGAAGGCAGAGCCAGGCTCTTTCCTTTGGTGTCCATTGACAGGACCAGAGACAATGGGCACAGACTGAAACACTGGAGGCTCCATCTGAACATCAGGAAGCACTCTCTACTGTGAAGGTGACTGAGCACTGATGCAAGTTGCCCAGAGGGATGGTGGTATGTCCTGCTTTGGAGACACTCAAAAACTGTTGCAGCATGATCCTGGGCAGCTGGTTCTAAGTAACCATTTCAAGCATGGAAGTTGGATCAGATGATCTCCAGAGGTCACTTCCAACCTCAAACACTGATTTTGTGATTTAGTTGGTCAGTTATTCTAAGAACAGTGTATATGGTGCTTTACTGAGCTGAATATCATCCTTGAAAAACCTTTGGGAAACAGAAGATGTTATTGTTAGAGCAGCTGTGGGAGTTGAAACATGGCAAGGTGTACAAAATCAGGCTTCCAGGTGAAAGGTCTCTTTCTCTGTGGTCTGTGCACAGATTCTGAAATCTCTAATTCAAACTCAGCAAGTTTGGGTTTGGGTTTTTGTTGTTTAATTCTGCTTTTTGTGGGTGACTACACTTGATAGGTGCTGGGATTAAGCACTAGTGTACATTACTAGGACATCTGTCTTTTTTCACTTGGTAAGAAGACAAAATTGATGTTCTAAGGTTAGAAAGGCCCACAAAAGCCCTCTAGCTAGAAAAAAATTATAGTCTGAACAGTCTGGGTTCCAGAGAGGATGGAGACATGCTCTTTCTAGGAGCAGTGATTTGTTTGACCACTCAGTACCACTGACAGACATAGGCTAGCCATCCCAAGACTAAAAGTCTAAAAGCTGTTGTGACGTATGACTAGAGCAGGCCATAAGGATTGATAACTGGTTGCATTTTTTTAAGGGATAAACAAATCATTCAAATGTGCAAAGCTTGGTAATAAAGAGTCTGTGTAGTGGAGGGCTCCCAGAATCCTAGAACTCAGCTGATGAAGATGTGGCTCATTTGTCATTATCATCATTCAACCTTGTAATGATATGGTTTAACATATTATGTGAGTTTTGACTCTGGATATTTTTCTCTTCTTGAAGCTTCTTGTAAATATTAATAATAAAATGCTAAGGTGTTGAGTCTTCATTTTTTTTCTAGAGCTTTCAGGAGCACCTGTTTTTAGCTAGAAAAAACTGACGAGTACTCTTTTTCTGTTTTGCAGTCTTGTGCAGTACCAGTGTTTGGGGAACACAGCTCCATGGGGTGAAGGAGTTTGTTTCATGGATGTGGTAGTAAGAGTGTTTCTCCCATAGTGGACTCCCCAGATCCCACGATTATGTGCTGTTAAATTGCTGAATCACAAACACTTTGAAAACCAGAAGGAACAAACAGTCCCAGGAGTAGATTGCTCCCCGAGGTGAACAGAATCTGCTAGGTCAGTTTACATAGATGCAGTTTATTCTGGGTCAGGTAATCCAATTGTGATTAGGTTTGCAAAACAATTGATGCCACTTTCCTCTGCTTGTCAAGTGGGCTCTCTCAGCTAGCTGAATCACTTCTACCACTTACTCCTTTCTGAGGTCTGTTGAAAGATTCCTGCTGCTGCTTTTCTGCCACCTGTCTCAATAAATGCAAAAATCCACCCCCAGAGTCATACCTTTTCTTAGTGCTTCAGAGAAGAGTCTTGCTGATAATGCTAGTCTATGTAGCTAATCCACTTACTGTAGTGGATTCTGTAGAGAAATAAAACAATCTGTACTTTGCATAAGCAAATTAGAATGTAACAGGCTGGTATGACAGTTGGGAGACTGTACTGCTTACTGTTTTTTTAAAATATTGGAACTGAGGATAGGTTTTTGTGTTCTGTTTTCTTCTCTATCATTTTTATTAGTTTCTGATTTACTATTCAAAGACTGTTTCCCATCCAACACTGGTCTGGGGAGCCTGTGGGGTATAGTAGGGGGAGAAATACTTGCTACCTGTGTAAGTCACCTATGAGGAAGCACTTCACTGAACAGATAGTGCTCACAGAGTATCTTCTGAAATTCTGCATGAATAGTACATAAAATGTGTGCTGTGTGAAAAATCAAAAGGGAAGAGAAATACAAGAGCAATTCTGGGCAAACAGTCCTGATTTTAGGCTGTAGTGCTTGACCATACTAACCTACTTCTGAAATACCTGTTAGTGTCTCTTCAGCTGGAAGACTCTTTAAAGGCAGTGCTGCTGCTACAGTTTGGTGTGGGGTTGATCTTCTGCTCTTCCTTGAGGTTTACCTGACTTCCTTCTGAAGGGTTTATTTAAGGATGCTGACTTAATTGTGTATTTTGTTTGACTAATGAAGTAGAAAGCTCAGAGCTCTTTGCAGCACAGACAAAAAGTAGTTTATTGTTAAACTTTCTGGAACAAAATGCTTTTTGTCCCTCCCTCATTCTGTGTCTCCTCAGTGGATTTGTAAATCTTCCCATGTGTTAAATGCTACTTGTGAAACAAGGAGTGCAGCTGTCAAGAGCAAATTGAGGTTTTTTGTATTCGGCATGTCTCTTTCCTGTTACTAGAGATGGGAGATCTCTTCATTTTACTGACTTTTCCATATACAGGCTGTTTTTTGAAGGACCTCCTATGGAGCAGCCTTTGTCAAAGGGGAAAACATTAGGTAGTTTCTGAAGCGTCTTGTGTACCACATCTCTCCCTTCTCTTCCCTTTCTGACGTAGATGTTGGGTTTACGTGCTTAGCTACAGTACAGAGATCATTCAGTAGCTGGTGTTGAATACAGCCAACTGGAGGATGCTGGAAACTTGGAGAGTGTTCAGCCACTGAGCTCTGAGCTGTGTCAGTTTTATTGTAGTAATAAGCTTTTTGTGATTCATTAGATGCAGCTGCAGTGAATTAGAACCAGCTTAAATATAACTCAGCTGATTTGCTTTGAATGTTCTAGGTATTTTTGTCAAAAGTTACAGGCTTGAATTCCTTTCAGGTCCTTACTAGAAAGAATGTTTAGTTATGGAACCTAAATATACTTTGAAGGGACACACTTCTTGAGTTTGGTATATGTTAGTTCTAAAAATTATCCCAACTTGCCTTTTCTTTATGCAAAGGATAAAAATCAGCTGAGGAGCCGGTAGTTTGGAGGCACCCATGTGATTTCTCTAACCTCTGATACTTAACAGTCTAAAAATAGTTACCATATGGGATGTCTTTACTGTGAGGACAGCCTCTGCTACTTGAGAACCTTTCTGTGTTTAAGCACTTGCTGTGCTTAAACATTTTTAGCTATTTCTTCAACTAGATGAAGTTGTCATATGGCTTTGAATGAGAGCTGTTGTTATTGTCCACAGATCTAAGAGGAAAGGAGATTATTTTCTCTGAATTTAGTAGGAGTGGATAGGTAGCACTCTGCTTGAGCTTTCTTCTACTGGATCTGGTTTAGATATCAGTTAAAAACAGTGTAAAGAACTTTGATCTTACACCAGTGAAAAATACAACAAATTTTAATCTTAACACTTGACTTGATCTGTTTCAAGCGTTCTGTTACAGTTGTTTAACCTTCTAGCAACCTAATGAGAATTTGTAGCTTCAGTGGAGGTTTAGAGATGTGCCTGGCAGATTCTACTTCAGTAGTTGTTCTTGCTGCTGTAGGGAGTTCACAAACTGCTGAGAGAAGTAATGAACATTTAATACTTGCTATGCTCTGTCCATTTTCTGTTGTATACAAGTAGAATAATCCTTACAGAGCGGTTGCATGTCCTTTCAGGATACGCAGTAAAGAAAGCAAAGTCTAAACTTGAACACACTTGTGTGCCACACGTTATAATTAACATGTGTGATCTAGCTGGTATCTTTCTGTTGGCAGTTTTGGAGATAAGGTACCAGTAGTGTACGTTTTGAAACTGGAAAAAAATTTTATTACTAGATCTTTTCATGATCAGTCAAATGATACTTGATGGCAGGTCCTCAGTCAGGATGCTGTTCTTCATGTTTTACTTCTCTGGTATCCTGACCCCTACCCTCCTTTTGTCCCTTTCCCTCCTGATGGAATGGACTTTAAAGTGACTTGTAGGTTTGTGACTTTAACTTTGACTTCAATTTTTCCAGCTTTCCTATGTACTGACTTTTTACAAGTCTTTGCAGCATCAGGCTCCAGAGCTTTGGTATGGTTGAATGAACTTCTGAAGGCAAAAGTCTCAAACCAATGTTCTTTAAATAATGTTTTTCTATAAATTAGCAAGTTTACTGCAGATGTAGCTACTGCTAGCCTTGGGCAACTAGTCCTGATGCACTCTCTCTGCCTAGAGTAAAAGACCTGTAAAGTTTGTTATGTGTAACTGAGCACTTACTGATCTTTCAGCTGAGGCACTTGTCTTGCAGAACCAACTTGCAGGTAACTTGTAGTGACCATGCATTTTGTACAGCATTCATGCAGGATTTGCAGTAAGAAAGATTTAAATTCCTTTTCCTTACTGCTGTTGCTAGGAAGCATACTTGAACACATTCTTCTGCTATTTTCCAAAAAAACTTTACAAAGCAGTGAATAAACTTCTGAAGGTTAGAAGTTGAGCTTTGATTGAGAGGTCCATTTAATGTAGAACGGTGTAATATGCCTGCAGAGTGAAGTAAGTAGATCAACATCCTTTTTGACTTCAGAGCTGGTTTAAAAATAACCTAACAACCCTATGTTCTTATTCTTTAATGCTGTACCTATATAATGGGACAATGAAATACAGTTTTGATCTTTCAGGGAGAGGTTGTGTGGGTCACTGATATCAGGGTTTCAGGATTTAGAGGTGCTGATCTGTGCATTGGAAAACAGGTGGAAGATTTTCCAATACATTTTATTGTATTTTTGGTAGCAGGAGAAGAGGTGGAATGATGGCACTACTTCTAGTGTCTAAGTGTAAAGAAGGAAAAGGCCTTGCTTTCTGGCTGTGAGACAATACAGCACTTTATAAACTGACTCCTGTTGAATTTTGGCCATCCTGACTATGAGTTCATCTCCAGAAATGGATGATTGTCTTATGCTTTTGTTCCTAGTTTAGGGATTCTTTTAAATGCCTACATTAAAAATGTGGGCAGCAGATCTTAAATGAATGGCATGTCCAAATGAATATTGTGGAGTAAATAGCTTTCTTCCTCATATGGTTTCTTTTAGAGCTAGACCATGCTGACACCTAACAAAACAGACTTTTTCAAACTCAGAGCTGCTTATATTATAGTTTGAAGAATCTGTTCTAATATAATCTGGACAGCACTTTTTTGAAAATGGCATCTATGGAAGTTCAACTCCTACAGGGAAAAACAAACTAAAGTAGTGCAATTTCTACCTTTCTAACTGTTTGTGACTCTTGTGTATATTTAGTGAGAATGCATGACAATGAGGACAGTAAGAACCCATACCTGATACCAGTGAACTCTTTAATATTGACAGTAGCAGTTCAGACTTCTCCGTAGTGCTCCTTTTGACCTGTTGTCAGCATGTCTCTGCTGCTTACTTTTATTTTTTTTTCTGCTCTAGTAAAACACATTCTCAACTTAACTCTGGTAAAGTGTGTAAGTACTCTGTAGTTTAGGAGATGCAGTATAAAACCACTTCTGCAAGATTAAAGTGCCAATAGGGAAGATAAATACTGTTTCTGATCAGCCTTTTTAACTTACTGATGCTTTTTTTTTTGCAAGACATCCCCTCCCCAGGCATAATGTTCACCCGTGACAGTGGACTTATTGCTGTTTTGGAAGTAATTCTTTTTAAAACAAAGACAAAAGCTTCCAGACTCAGATTCTTCTCTCCATGTCGGTAGGAAGTCACAGCATAAAAACTGTCTGGTTTATTTTGAGGTATTCCTCAGCACTTGAGAGGTCAACCTGTGATTTGACAGGTCTACTATAAAGGGTGCTAGAGATAAGCAAGGTCTTAACTTCCTAATCTCAAACTTAGGTGCTGGATGAAAGCATCTGACTTTCTCCCATGCCTAAGAATCAGTGCATTGCTGTAGTGAAATAATGATAAAAATATGCAGGTTAGTCTATATAGAAAGCAAAGGTATCTTAAGTCAGACAGCTGGAGCACCTGTTGATGTTCTCAAAGTACACTTTTGGTTGCTGCTGAGTGTCTGATTTCTGCCCAGGGTTTTTTTTCCCCTGTAGTGAGTGTTACAGGAAGGTTTTTGGGGCATAGGGTATTTTCTAGTGCTTGATGTGCATTGATACAGGGTAGGGAAGTGTAAGTTTAAGAGCTATGTGCTGTTCAACTGTTCTTGCTATCATGCTGTCTTGAGACTTCTCACCAACTCTTTTTTTGTAAACAATTCTCTTGATTTTCCTTTTATATTAAATTTTGAAATGTGCACAGGAGAATAAAATAAATAGGGAAAAATATTATTCTGAGAATTTGAGAGCTCTGCAGGGGTGTACTTTTGTGACTACTGTTTCTTTTGCTGCCGAATTAGGCATATAATTAGTTTTACTATGAAATGAGGTTTTACTTCATTTTTTTGATGCAACAATAAATATCCTAAGACAGTGAAGTCAGCTTTTCAAAACTAATTTTGAAAGAAAATTACCTAATCCAGAACTTGCATGAGAAGGTCTAGATTTCTGTAATATGTATATACAATGTTTAGTGGGTTAGGCATAGGTAATAGAAATGTCTACTCCATAAATACATGAAGTTGTAATAGGTTTGGCTGTAACACTTAGCAGCGTAGTATAATACATGAAATAATTTAGCAGAAGTACCAAATAAAAACATGTTGGTTAACCCATGTAAGGGTCAAGGGTATCTTAAGTGATGTGTAGTTTAATGAAAGCTGGGGTACTGGAAAACAGTAGAGATGGAAGACAAATTAGATACAGCTTTCCATGAACAAGGGGTTAGGAAAAAGAGCTAGAATGTATGGGAAGCAAATGGCCCCAGAAACTTGATATCTTCTGGACAGAATGATAGGAAGATAAGAGTAGCAGTATTAATGACAGTTCTTAAGAGATTTACCAAAGGATTCTGGCATGTTGTCTACTGTGTTTCTTTGTTCTTGAATTTGTTTGTGCAGGGATTCCTATCCACAGAGGTCAAAAACCTTAAGACATGGGTAAGTGCTGACCAAAATCAAAAGCAAGATTATTTTAAAATAGGAGAACTGAAGTATCAATCTCTACATATTTTTAGTTGGATTATACAAATAAAGATTTCTGCACATAAGCCATCTCAGTACAGCATATGGATCTGTCATGTTTTATGTGTGTTGCATTATTCATTACTCATGGTATAGCAGGATTAAGAAATGAAGTTCTTTTCATCTGCTACTGGAAGCCTTTGTGCTGCATTCATGGAAATGGCAGTGACTTCCTACTCCTGGTGGGGCAGGCAAGGAGAAGTCATACCTGTCTTTAAGCTTGCTGTTTTGTCTAAAAGATTTGATTACCAACTTCAGACCATGAGGAATGCTACTTTAAGACTGAATAGTCAGTCTTCATCTGTAATAGGTCTTCAAAGTAAACTGGCTTTGGCCATACTCTTTCTTATTAGTTCATTATGAGCTGTTGGACAAAAATGCCTGATGTCACTCTTTCTGGATCTTAAATCTTAGAAGGTGAAGTAATATAAGCCTCATAAGGCTGTAGGTGAATTGTGAGCTGCTCTTGACTGAAGAGGGGAGAAAATGCTGACTGAAGTGTTCTAGCTTGAATGGTGTTCCTTTTCCTCTTCTTAACCCCTCATGCCCAGCTATGAAAAAAATTGTGCAGCTCGGTTCAGTTGGTGCCACAAGTCCTTGTTTTTTGCCTTGCATGCTATTTTGAGGCCTTTCACCAATGAGAGAAAGCAGGTATTGTGTATTTGAATAGTGTTTAACATCTGTAAAATGTGATCCTAGGTCATTGAAGCAATTTTGTACAACATCGTCTTGAGTTGTTCAGATAGTTTGTTTGCTGTCATACCTACTGTAATGCTGAGTTCATGCCAAACTCCAGTGTCTTGCATTATCTTACTAGTTGAGTTCTTGTTTTACTGAAGATCTCTTCTTCCCCAGAAGGCTTAATGGAAGGATTAATTTTTCTTGCACAAAAATGACTTGGTTATATGTGTATGTAATGGTGCATGTTTCAGTTTAGTTTGAATACTTTCTCATGTTGTACATAAGCTTTGCTTACTTCCAGTTTTAGAACTAAAAGGAGGATGCTGTCTCTTGACTTGACATGTCTGGCTGTCAGACCACTGGTGAACTTGTTACCTGAAAAGTGGATTCGTGCCTGATGCTTGATCTGTGGGAAAGTCCACCAAGCACCCAGGCATGAATAAATACAAATCTCTCCTGAGTATGTTAAGATTGGTTTTTTTGCATGCTGGGCATGAATCTGCTCTTTGCATAAGAATCTGGGCTAGTGGAAGCATATGAGTGTGTAGGCTTTTTGTTGGTGTCCCAGCCTGACACTGCTTTGAAAGGACTTGAAGGGAGAGGCATGGAGACTGCTGGGTTTTGACTTTCAACTGCTTGCTTTTCCCCCCCTTTTTTTATATAGGATTGAGGATGTCAGTTGCTTAGCTACCTAGCTGTGTACATGAGGGTTTAAGGGGTTGAAAGATTCAGTAATGCAATTTCTTTCGTGCCTAATTACATTTGAGATCAAATGTGAGAGCAAAAAAATCCCCTGCAGTGAGGAAATTAAGGGGATTCATCCTGTGGTTTGAAGGGTAGAGGTGATGGAGATACTTGGCCTGGCCCTGTGGGTTTGCTGGGGTGTACTTCTGGTGAGTGTCTGTGATACTGCTGGGTTTTGGGCCCAGCCATGTCTCCAGTTTACCAGGGAGTTGAGAGCAAGAGGAGTGCTGCCATGAAAAAGTTAGTGAAACAGAAGTGTTCCTGTAACCTTGTTGTCTTTGACTTGGAAAGTCCTGTCATCCATTGCTGGGCCCTCTGTTGCACTGAGGAAAGTTGGGTGTGTGAGAAACAGAACCTTTTATCTGTGTCCTTCATGGAGAGGAATGGGAAAGTAAAGGGAGTAATGGCCTTGAATTTGACACACTTTCTTTATTAGGAAGCTGTTTTTTCTAACCTTTGTTTTTAAATATAGGCATCTCTGAAGAGTCAACTAACCTGTTTTTCTTCCTTTTCCTGGCTATTGGTAAAAAATCAGCTTTTGAAATTGCCTTTGGGGCAGAAGGGTGTAACTGCAGTATGTATGAAAGGGGAAAAGTTTTACACAGCTCAACTGGAATAGTGAGGTAAATGCTGAAAAATTGAAGTAGGTATCCTAGCCAGTTCCAGGTTGAGCAGGCACTGTATGTCTAAAAGTGAATGTTGACTTTGAAAACCCTTCAAGCTCACAAGATGCCATATTTGAAGAGTCCTCAAGTTGTCTCCTTTCACCCCATTGAATCTGTTTTGTTATTCTTGGGAAGTTCAAGAGGACTGCAGATGTGTAAGGCTGAAGGAAAATGTCTGAAGTAAGATACTGTTACTTTTTGCAGGATACATATGCATTTTGACAGAATTGTATTGCCTTGGAGAGCACTTTGCTAGAAGACTGGGCGATAGCTAGCACATGAGACTGGAACAGCATGCACAAGTGTTTGAATAAGAGCAAAAAACAGTAGTTGGCAAGATTTTGTGAATGGGCAGGGTACAGTTGAAAAGTCTGAGCATATCTTTTTCTTTAAACAATGATCTTGTTTAAAGTATTGATCAAGTCTGGAATTGTTCACAGCTTGTTTAAAGTTTGTTACTTGAGACCTGGACAGCTGTCTGTAATTCAGTGATAGTTTGAGGGGAACTCTTGCTGGACATCAGCAGTATTGGCTGTGTTCAGACAGAAGCCCAACTTGACATTTAGTTAGGCATTCAAGTATAACAAAAGTAATAGTTTCCCCTCAGCTGTCTTTAAACTCTGTAAATGAAAGAGTGCAATGAAAAGGAATAGTATGATTTTGTCCTGAGTTCTTTCATCCAGTGTATAAGCTAATTAATGCTGGATGCTGATGCTCTCTTGTTTAGGGAATAAGTTAAGTTGGTAGAAGTGGTTATTTGTCTAAATTGATCTGAATAATTAGGAACATAAAAATGGTTTTACTTGGAGGCTCACTTGAACTGATCACTACCAGAATGCAGGTGTTTGTTTTTCTTTACAGAAGAGATTAAAGATGGTAGTTCTAGTATGGTTTCTATGGTAACTTAAATTACCCTGTATTCCCCTTCCTTTATCCCAGTTGACAAGGTAGTCAGTAATTTCAGTCAGAAGAGCTCCTTCATGGTTTCTAGATTACTCCATTGTCAAGCAGTGTCCTCACCTTGTTGTACATAGCTATTTTTTTCAGAACTACTTGCAAATCTTTATGCTGACTTCTTTCCTAATAGATTAGGAACACTAGTGCGGGATTGCTTTGAGCATCCCATAGGTTCTTAGATGATTTGCAGGAATATTAAGAGCTTCCAAAAGCATTGCATATTATGTGGAGAGACTTTTTTAATCTGTGCATACATTTTTAGTGTTGCCTGTAAATTTTTATGTTCAATAGATAACTTGACCTTTCTTCCCTCTGTTCTTTTAGTGCAGTCACCAGGACTATAAAGCTCCTTTCCCAGTAGCAGAATTCATGCCTGTGCTGATGGCTGTTTCTTGTTCAGTTCTCTGTAATTGTCCACTTGTCTTCTCATTGTCTACCTGGAATGGGCAGGTCTGTCTTGCTGCCCCTTCCTCCTTGATGAAAGCTTCTGTAGATTAACTTTTGCAGCACCAATCACAAGGGTGAATTAAAATCCACTTGCTTACATCCCATATGACTTTTTTCATACCTATCTTCCATTTTATCACTTGGCATTCTCATCATGCCTTTGAGGCCTAGATATAGAATTGTTAAATGGTATTACTTATTTAGTGACTCACAGAAGAGCCAGTGTGAAAAGGTCTCCCTTCTAACCTTGACACCTTAGAGAGGCTGTGTAGTTGGGTTGTATTGTTGCATAGTCTCCTGGTTTTTTTATTTTTGTTACCTGTGTTTCCATTAGTAACTTCATAAGTTACTTCAGAAAATGAGACTACCTTATCAGAAGCTAACTTTTAGGGTTTTCTGAGGGTTTTTGGTCTTCAATCTGTATTGTATCACAGAGTTCTTACTCAAACTTTGTATAAATCTAAAAATACTCTGCTGCTTGGTTCTGTTGGGATGACTGAGTATTCTCCTGGAACAGTACCCTGATCTAGTTTGTGCTACAGATTTTTTTCCAATGTTATAATGGAGGGAATGACACGAATGAATAGATGCTAAGTGGGGAGGGCTGCTAATAGAGTAATTCCGGTCTATACTGTTTTAAAGTAACAGTGAAAATACAGACTTAAGAAATCAGTATTGTTTAGCTTGTTTGTGCAGACTGACAAGCACAGTATGTGCTGTTAATGTGTGGACATCAGAATAACCGTCAGGTTCTCCTTGACAACTATTCTTCCTACAGGGCAAACCGAAAGAGTGAGTAGTGGTTTGTTCTGACAAGCAAGGCTGTTGACTGAAGAGATGCCCTCTGGCCTTTGTATACCTCTATCCATAAAGAAGTTTGGGATATTCTAGCAGCCCCTGTACTAGTTTTAGCATATGCCAGATTCAACAGCCTCCATTATCTCTTACTGTACAGCTTTTTTGAGTATGCATGAATTAATGCTGTGCTTTCTTGCAGGCTCATACGATATTTGACTACTTGAAGAAAAAAAGAGCCCTTCAAATTAAGACTCCAGTAAAGATAAAAATCAGTAAAGAGGAAGCCTTAAGAATTGCAGCGATTCAAAATACAAATAACTGTGCTCTTAAATATTTTTGGGGGTGTATTAAAATTCTGAGTTCTGTTTTTTAAAGCAAAATTCAGTATCTAGGTTGTGTCAGAGCTATTGCCTTTTACTGAGCCCTCAAATAATTTTTTTTTTCCCTTTTATTTAAGGTGTGTAGTAACACTCCTCACAGACAACAAACAGCTTATCCTTACTAAATTACCTTCATTAACTGTTGTGAGTCAAAGTAGGCGGTATAAATCCTCTGTAAAACATACTGGATATTTTAATTTAAAAAAAGAGAATAACCTTATTACAAGCTGAAACTAAGGTTTAGACTTTCATATCTGGAAGATATAAAGGACACTGTACTTAGCCATGGGGTTCTGTTTGTTCTACTGTCTAGTTTTATGAAAATAATCTGTAACATCTGCTTATCCAAATAGCAATATGTGATAATTGTTGTGTGCTTCCATTGCACTGTCTATACCCCGGATGGAAAAGGGCAAATACTGAATTCTAAAGCATGTTCTGAAAGTCCCCTGGTATGTAACTTTCAAAGGCTCTTCAGGGGCATGTTTAGGCACTCTTAGGACTTTATCAAGAGCATTGTATCAGCTGTGACCCTTGAGGCAGGAGGCATCTCATGGTGCAGCTTCAGTTGCCTCTGTACAGTGGTAACCTGTTTGAGGCATCAGATTTGTTTAATATCTGGTGTCTGGCCACTTAGATTCAGGGTGCTGATTTTTCTATAATCATCTCTATGTAATAATACCATTTAGAAGTATATTGCTTAATCAGGACAGGCATCTGTGCAGTGATTTTTTTTTTTTTTGATGTGGTGTATATAAATAGAAGTAAATTCTTTATAAAACCTATGTGAAATAACTTTTTTTTCCCCTCAATGATAGGCATGCACAGTTACGAATCAGAACAGACAGTAGAAAAGCTTTGGCCAGAAGTGTGATGCACTTGAAGGTTTCTCCACAGAATATGTATATGAGGTGGTAAGAGTGGTTGAAGGCTCTTCTGTTTTGTCACCTCACCTTGGTTCTGTCACAACACTGCTAGGATCCAGTCTCAGCTTCTATTTTCAGCTGAGCATGAGCAGTTGAGAGTATTACATACCAAAATACCTGTTTTGCAGGAAAATTAGTGGACCAATGTGACTATTGTTTTACTGGTCTTCAACTTGATGGCTCCATTTTATTTTCTAAAGCTCTTATACAAAAATCTACTGTTATAATTGGAACTGTTCTATGGCAACCAGAACTAATCACATAAACCATATGGCTTTTTAACTCCTGATGTCTTTGGTCTTAAAAAAAAAAGCCTACTTGCTTCTCTGCTAGGCAAACCTTTATTTATGACTTGAACTGCAGCTAATTAGAAACTTGGGTTTCAGTTAATGCCACAGTGTTCAAGAGGTTTTGGATTTAAAATCTTAACTGTGCTTGGTGAATTAAAAGTTAAGTTTATTGAAAGGTAGATGGCTCCCATGCTCTGTGAAGAGGGAGCTACTCAGTTTGTTGAATTGAACAACTTTGTCTCCAGTTCTGCTTCCTTCCTTTCCCAACTTAATTGTTCTCCTCAGTCTGACTTTGTTTTAAAACAAACATGTTTCTTTAATAGGCATGGAGCCCTGTTCCCTGAATTTACTAGGTTTTGAATACAGTAACTGCTGAGCTATTGTAATAATCTGAAGTGTAATACTGTCTCTGAGGCAAATAGTCAAAAACTGTATTAGCTTTTTTAATGGTACCAGTTATTCTTAAGTAGTTCTGTACTTTATACTACTTTTGGAGACTATTCACAGCTCGAATGCTATGCTAATACGCCATTTTCATTTCAGAGTACAGTGGCTAGGCTGGAAACTACTTTGAAAATGATGGGTTTTTTCTTTGGTGTAATTAGCTATGTCTCTTTTTTTCAGGTCAGGTAGAAGTGTAAATAAAAGGGTAAGAACTCTAGTTTCCAAATAGATATGAAAGAGCATTCTTTTCAGTTTTGAAAGTAATAAAAATGGTAAAGGAATTGTTAGAGCAAAATTTGGGTTTGAGACATAATGATGATGTGGTATTTAGAGAACTGACTTGTTCCACAGGGTACTCACATCAGTGTATATTTCAGTGAAGACAGGTGTGTTATGCAAACTGGACGTACTTCAAATGAGAGGTGCTTGTTCCTTTTTTCAGAAGTGCTGTGATGCTGGAGGGTACAGTGAAGTATGTGTAGCGAGTACACTGAAGTTCTGTGCATGCAAGTAAACCCCTATTGGAGTTTCCCATCTTCATCCCATGGCTCAGAGGAAGAAAATCTATTCGGTCATGCTGCTTTGCTGAGAGCTATAGAGGTTCACATATATCATCTTATGCAGTCTCTGTAGGACAGTTTTGTAAACTGCCACTTAAGTGCAGTCTCCTTAATAAAGCTTCTCTCAACTTAAAAGAAGTCAGCTGAGAATTTCAGTTTTTCTTCATGTAATAAGCAGTTCATTACATACTTGCCTGTATATATATTGCAGAGCTTCAGGAGTGTGGTTGTTAGCACTGGTTTTGGGTTGAGACCAGAGAGAATGGTTTGCAAGCTTGGAGCTGATATCAAGTCTTCAGTGTTTTGTATTTAAAAAAAAAAAAAAAGTCTTTATCAACTTAAGTTAGAAATAAAGACCAGATGTGAAGTCAGCAAACCATATGGACTTCGGTAGCAAACTGAAATGAACATTAATTTACACTTAAAGGAGGAAAAATTGTTCTGAAGTATGTGTTTATAAACGCTGGATGCAGCAGCCTTCCAAAATCTGTGTCCTTGGTTTTTTATCAAGTTTAGATTTATAACATCTGCTAACCAGGGACAAGAAGGATCTCTTGTATTTACACCAGTCTCAAGCTGTGGCAACAGTCAGGAGCCTTTCTGTTTGTGCCGCATTGTGGTTATATTTAACATCTGGTCTACTTGTAATCATCTGCAAATGGCCCATTAGCTTTTGTGGTATCCTCCTAGCACTGTTCAATCCAACTGGGTTTGCAATGATATTTTATTTAAAAACAAACAACAGTGTGCTTTGGGACAAAAATACCCTTATGAAGAACTATGTCTTGCATATTTTGCTCCAGTTACTCCACTTGAGAAATCCTTGACTCTACTGCCACTTGGTATGGCAAGTAGTACTCTTAAACATCTGTTGCAGGGAAACTGACTGAACACTGCCTGAGCAAGACTTTGATTTTTAAAACCTAGGTTTTTAAGAACAGTCTGGATTCTGACAAAGTAGTTTGTCATGTGTATTTTTTCATGGGCTGGGAAAGGCATGTAAGGGGAGCTGTCTTTCAATGGTGCATGGTCATCTTGTGTGCTAATGGAAATGTTAATGGAAAGTCAACTCCCTGCTTGTCTGTCTGTCCTTTAGTCTTCAAGATCTAAAAATTCGGTTTACGGTATAGTTCCTTCTAGGCATGGTGTGGTTCTGGAAGTAGTTTCCAGGGTAGATGCAGGGGTAACTAGACTGTGTTATCTTTTAAATCTTCTTAAAAATAAGCATCATGTAAGAAAAATAACTTTAGAACTGAATTTGGAAAGATTAGATTGGAATTGCCTCAAATCCAATTAAGCCACACTGCATGGACGTGCTGGGAATATAAATGCAATTACTGTAAATTTGTACAAACTGATTTGTTGCATTATCTTGCTAATCTAACATACGGTACTTTTTGTGTCCACATTGCAGACGGCAACTCCAAACTAACATGGCAGTCAGACTGTGTGATGTGGCTTCTCTGCTTAGAAGTGGTTCGTGGGCAGCAGAGCCTTGGACTGGGGTCTGTGGGTTTTTTCTTAAATTCTGTAGGCTGCTTTTTTACATGTTAATAGTGCTGAGGCCATACCAAACTCTTTAATTTCCTATTTGAAACATTAACTCTCTGCTTTTGTTATAGGCTTTAGGTTGTGTCCTTATTCTGTGAGAGCCCAGAGCACACTGGCGTACCATGACAACTTTTTCTATAATATGGTGATCTCCTGTAGAAATTAAACTGCAGTGGCTTGCCTTTCTTCTAATGTCAATTAGATTTTAGTATTAATTCAAAATGCCTGGTGGATAATTGAAGAGTAGTATTGTACTAAAATGGTTTTGGTATGGTCTGAATACTAAATTTCAGTAATTTTAAAAACCTGTGTACTGTGTATTTTTGATTACTAATTTAAAAGTATATTTACATTCTTACTCTTAAGAAATTGTTTCAAAACTGTAAATTTATCAAACTACTTTTCAGTGTGGAAAATATTTAGTAATTGCTGAAGATGTGCTTTGTGTTTTATGAACAGTTGTATTCAACCTATCAATGGAATATGCATTATTTGTAAAACATATCAGTATCACTTTATTCAGAGCAGATGGTTCTATAGCTGAGAAATGCTGTAATTTCAGCATACACAGGCTACTGCAGCAGCTGTTCACTCGAATGTTGGCTTAGGATCTCATTCTTGCCACCTGAACAGGAAAATAAATGTGTAGTTAAGTGAGGACTGTTTGTTATCCTTGTTAAATCCTGCTACTTTTTATCAATGAAGACTTTAAGGAAAAGGGGGGGGGGGGGGGTGTTTAGGCAATCCTAGAGACCCTCAGTCAGAGTGCAGTATATGTGGCTACTAGCTCTGCCAGATACATCAGTGTTTTGAAAAGTAATTTACCTTAACTGGGATCATCTACTTTCTCATCTTGACAGCAACTTGTTTTATCACAGTGCCAGGAGGAGGTTACCCCTCTGAGTTTCTCACAAGGGAAGAAAATGTTGTTCCAGTTGTAGCTCCTCAGGAAAACCAGATCACACTTTCACATTGAATGTTTTTAATGTAATTAATGTTCTTAATAGATGTTTTTTTTCCCCACACTGTTCTGAAGTAGTTTCATGGAAAATAACTCTGTTGCAGAACACAGAAATATGTTCCCAGGAATGTCTGAATTGTAGTTTAAGACACTGAACTTACTCCCTCTGTTTTTAGAAAATTCAGATTTGCACTCCCTGAGTACATTTGACCTGATCAGCTGTTTGAGTATGCATTGAATGCATATGCTGCTTTGAACAGGACAGTTAGGACAGATAACCTCCAAAGGTCCTGACATTACACTGTGATTTTACAATAGGCTTTTTTGTGTGAGAATTCCTCCTAGAAATTTAAATACGAGGTTGGATTTCAGTGATTGCTGGATTTCTTTTTTAGTGAAACTTCTTGATGAGTCTTGCTTCTGTGTTGAAATGTTTATTAGTGGAGAATTAATGTATAGAATTTTCTACTGGACGTTGTCTTTAGTTGGTCTCACGGGTAGGCTGCCTAATCATTGACTATTAGGCTGACATTAAAAATCTGCTGTATTTACCTACTGTTACCATTCAGTGGCTGACTGAGGTGGCAGAGAGCCTTTAGTACATGTGGTAGCTTGTGGGCAAGTACTGACACTTCTCCAAATGATTGCTGTTGTACCTGCCAATCATAAAGTCAGTTACTTTAGGGTGAAACACAGTAGTTTCTAGAGTGGTGATCACTCCCTAATTTTGATATCTAAAAGTAAATCAAGTTGAAGTATCAAATTCAAGTGTTTCTAAGGTGCAGGGGAGGGAAGAAGTGAGGAATTGTCAGTTTAATCAAATAAAAGCATTTGGAAGCCTACTTGTAACCTGTGGTGACAGAGTTGACCTAGAGGTTATCAAGGAAGGGCTTGTCTTCCATCCCAACACGTTCCTATACCTTTCTAAGTATCTCTTTAAATTACTAATCTTGCTTTCTGCCACTGCTTATGAAAAATAAGCTCAGGATACAGTTAACACTCATCTGGTTCTGAGAATAACCAAATGCTATCACTTTAAATGCTATAATTCGTATCATTTCAGCTATCAGTTATAAGTTAATAGAACTGATTACCCTTGCAACAGGCCAATTCTGCTTGATAACTTGTATACTAGAAAGGCTGTGATGCCCCTAATGAAGGGAATGAGGGAGGATGGAAACTAAGCTTTGAGTGTTAACTTTATTGAGATTGCTTCTGGAAGATTTTAGTGACAACTTTATTTGCCTCTAAGTTTTTGAAGTATTGCCTTGACTAACAGTTAAAATACTTCTGTATTGGTGGGGGTTTTTTGCATATAGAGGCAATATATAGTCCTGGCAATACAGTTTCTGCATAGTAACATCTTTTAGATTCTTGTCTGGACTGTCCTAATAGATGGTGAAATACGAATTTTGATGGTTCTTGTTTTCTGTGTTTTTCAGCAGGTAATTGCTGCCATGGAAACACAACTGTCTAATGGACCAACTTGCAATAACACAGCCCATAGTTCAACCACAGTAAACAATTGCTCATCACCAGTTAATTCTGGGAATACAGAAGACAGCAAGACCAATTTAATAGTCAACTACCTTCCTCAGAACATGACACAAGAGGAGCTGAAGAGTCTGTTTGGCAGCATTGGGGAGATAGAATCCTGCAAGCTTGTCAGGGACAAAATAACAGGTGTGTTGGTTTTGAGTTTTTCTTCATATTTTCATTTTCCAAGCAGTGAGCTGTCAGGTGATGTTTTGCAATTCTCTTAAATCATGGAATAAAGGTGGAAGAAACCAATGCTAATGTTGCTAGTGAAAAGGAACTTAGGTTCATCATTATCTAGATTATACACCCAAACACTGTATTTGCATTTTGTCCAGGTTTATATGAGTGCTATAAATGCTAACTGGGCATTTAAATCTTCTGAGCTTTAGAGTTTTTAGAAAGAAGATTCAGGTGTTGAAAAGCAGATACTTATTCAAGGTTTACTTGAGTTTTTATTCGGCTCCACTGGAGTCATGACTTCATTAGTCCTAGCTGATGCAAAACTTCCTTTTACCAGGATTCAGGGAATTAAACTTGTACCTTGGTAAAAAGGGCAGACTACCTTACTTTGTAGGTGAAGCTGCTTCTGCCTTCTGGTACTTGAGCAATTTCTTAAGGATGCACATTTGAATCAATATGTGCTGTCTGAGAGTACAAGTATGAAGTGCAGTGTGATGTATTCAATTAGTACTTTATTTTGGCAACTGCTGGCGCACAGGTCGCATGTATTTAGATCAGTTGTTTGACTTTCAGAGAACTACCAGATGGATGCCTGCACTTTAAAACAAGAATGAAAGGATGGTTGGCAAAATTCAGTTTGTCTCATCTCTGTTTTTCAACTCTAAGCTTTCTAAAATTAAAAAACATTGATGTACCACTTATGTCAACATTTAATTAGTTTTGTTTGGGAATGTTGACTTTGGTACTATATTTCCTGGCTTTTTTTGCAGAGTCCTCAAATATCCAGCTTTCAAGAGCACATCTTTAACTTATGTCTTTAGTTGCAACTCCTGAACGTACTGTGTGGTTTATGTGTGTTTAAAACTACACTTCTTTGAGCCTGCATATTCTCTATGCTTTCATTTAAGAGGTAGACACCAATACTTTCCTGTTATCAGAAGGTAATGGCAGAACTTGGACATTTTTTTCACACTAAAACTTCTTTGTGATTCAGGTGTTCCATAAGCAGCAACAGTGGGAAGCGGGGAAGACCAAAGCTTTAGTTGATGCAGACTGTGTGTGGCTTCAGCCCCTACTAAACATTTGTGTTGAACTTGGATATGCTTGAGATGTGTTCCCCAACTGTGTACATGAATAGTGGAGGACAAGGCCTAAAAACCTCAGGCAACTCTGGCACCAACCCCAGGCTTTGTTTTTGGCATGCAGCACATGCTTGCTTCTATTGTCCTGATGGCATACTTGCTCCTGTAGTGTGACAGAAGAAGTTATGCCACGTTTTTCCCACACTGATGCAGACACTAGGGTGTCATCAGTATAAGGATGATGCTTAGAAAAGAACCTGGCTGCAAAAAGATACCAAGGCTAAGATTTCCCAGGTGTTTAGTTCATCCATGTCTGCACCTGCTGAGGGTGAGCAGAGTGAGCTGTTAAGGATCTCTTCTAAATTTGACCATCTGTCAGCTGCACAGTGAGACTGACTTTAGCCAGAGCCTGTACCTTTTTTGAATAATACAAAGTACATTAATTGCCAGTGCTCATACCTTCATTCTGCTAATACACAATTAAGGAAAATACTGATATGACACTGAAGAATTGTTATGGTTTAAACTCCACTGGCAGCCAAACACCACTCAGCTGCTTGTTCACCCTCCTCAGCTTGGGGGATGGAAGGGAAATTGCAGGGGTGAAGGGAGACTCATAGTTTGAGATAAAAACAGTTTAATTGTAATAAAATAAAACAGTAACAATAATAGAAAGTACAAGTGGGTAATGCACAAAGTGATTGCTCACCACCTGCCAACTGAAACACAGCCCATTCTTGACTAGTGATCCCAAAAAACTCAAGATCCCAAAACTACAACTCTGAAAATGAAAGAGCCTCCTTCCTGGCTGACTCTCCTTTATATACTGAGCATGATGTTACATGATATGGAATATTTCATTGGCTAATTTGGATCCAGTGCTCTGGCCGTGCCCCCTCCCAGCTTCTTGTATGCCTGTGCACCAAGCAAGATGTGTGGAGCTGGAGAGTCGTTGATCTCTTACTGATGTTCTCAGTTGTTGCTATGTTATCAATACTTTTGTCATACAAAATCCCATACTTGAATCTAAAACACAGCACTGTTCTAGCTACTAAGAGAAAAATTAATGCTATCTGAGCTGAAGTTAGGGCAATAATCATCTCTTTGAGGATGCTTTTTTCCTGTCTTCATTCTCTGCATGCTGGAGACAGCATCTGTGACTGTCTAATAAGTTTTTTTACTTGTGCATGGTGTGGCAACCTGCTACATATAAAGGAATGTTTTTGGCATTATTCAGTCTTGATTACTGGTCTTGGCTACTGTCCTCTAAACAGTTTTTGTTGTCAAACTACACTTCTGTGTCCCCAGTCACAAGGTGGATTCTCAAGCCCTACTTCTTGGACTTCCTGCAGTTCAGATCTATAGAGCATCAGACTTCAGGACTTCAGATCTATAGAGTATCAGACTTCTTACAAAGTAGAAACTAAAGAGGAGAAATGGCCATACTCAGGCCTAATGACGTGATGCTGTGCTGAGACTGAAAGAATGGCTTTTAAGTCTTGATCTTTTCTACTGACTACGCTACATGTAGTTTGTTTAATTTGAAAGCAAATTCCTCCAAAACAAGGGAATCCTGCATGAAGAGTATGACTTTTAAAAGATGACTGCCAGAACTTATACCCTTGTCTTGAGGAATTCACTAGGCCATGCTTCATGGCTGTTCTTCATTTCAGTTAGCGATTGCTGACAATTTACCCTTTCTGAGGTAGGGACCACTTAGTGACACAAAATGAGTCAAGATAAGAGTCTTCTTAAAGCCCAACACTGATCCTTTGACTTCCTTCTTATTGAATAGTCCCTGTCTGTGGTGTTGAATGAAGGTTGCTTTGCCTCCCATTTTGATATGAATGACCAGCACTTCTTCCCATAGCAGGTGGCTTGCTCTTAAGACATTAGGCAGTGGAGTGAGTGGTTGGGTCTGTAAAGTACTGTGCTTCAGCATGGTAGCCTTGGTTATACTGAAACCATTGCTTTTAGTCCTTCCAGGCTGACCAGACCTCAGGGCAATTTCTGCTCTCACTGTGAACGATACTGAATGTGCATGGGAATGCCAAAGAAACTGGGCTGATGCTGCTACACCTTGCTGTCTTCTGCTGAAGGCTGTTGATGTAAGAGCCTGTCTTTATAGGCAATTACTTAAGTGTTTTGAAACAAAAGGTCCTTTACTTAACTGTTTCCTGACCTTTTGTTCCAGGAGTGGAAAGATAAAACGGGTACTTGATCGGTTAGTGGGATGACTATTCAAAGTATTTATCTCTGTCTTGCAGATCTGAGTTGACATATTTAGCATTCCTTATTAAAGTTGCTTAAGGATTACATTCCTCTCAATTACGAGGCAGCTGCAGGCAAACAGAAGTGAGCCTCAAGGTCTTAAATGATGGATGTGCAAATTGCCCACATCCTTACATGATGATTTTGATGTTTTGCTAGAAGCTCACATTGCTACTAGTGTCAAAAGACTACTTGCCTCAATAGCAAGACTCAGTTGCAGACCTCTTCTTTGAAGGTGTGATATCTTCTGTATAGTGTAAACAGATGACTAAGAAGGATCCTGAATTTAAGTTACTTTCTTGGTAAGCAAGAATCCCAGTGTGGGAACTGTTGGAGCTGGAGTTGGTGTTTCTACCTCATCAAGGAGCAGCTTCTCAGCTTTCAGGCATACGTTCACCTGCTGGCAAAAACATTGCATCAGTCTTGTTTCAAAAGGTTTTAGTATAAATGAGATTGAGAAATGTGGTGTCTGACCTTGTAACTAACTGCATTGGGAGAAATACTTGTGATTTAAGTAGCCTGGAGCAAGATTACCTTGAGTTCATAGATGCTGGGGAGAGAATGCTCTAGTTCTAGTCCTGTTCTTACTTATTTTCAGTTTTTTTACAGAGGTCTTCAAAAGCAAATTTGCCTTTTCTTTCTACAGTTCAGAACAGGGATTGTTACCAGGCTTGTATGAAGGAGTAAATTTGTCATGAATTTCAGAATTGTATTGGTTTAATTCCTATGTTAAACCAGTATTTTTTTCTCACCTTAAATGGACTATCATGAGTACTAGATACTTAGTGAATAATTTAATTGGTAAGCAGTTTAGGGGAGCATAGAAATTGAAATATACTTTCATACAGGCTAAACTGCAATTGAGAATTGATAAGGGACAAAACTTTGGTCTGCCTTTGGCTTTCTAATTCAGGTTGGTCCATATCAGTACTGGATGCATCCTCTGGCTACTTCATGAGTGAAACTTCAGTTGTGATAGGCTGGAGCTGAGAGCTGTTCGCCACGTAGATGAGAGTTCCAGTATAGGAACAGTAAAAAATCCAGTAGTAACTGCATTAGGGAACGAAATGAAGCATGCAGGTGAATCATTTCTTGGCAGTGAAACATTTTTTGATGAAGAAAATAAGAAATTCTAACCTACCTGTGTTAGCAGGCAGTGTCAAGAGTCCCAAACCATACCCCACTGATGTGATCCACTAGCAAATTAAGACATACTACAACATATGTCTGCTACATGCTGGGTTTGCCAGTGACCTGTGTTGAAATTCAGGGGGATCAAGGATGTTTACTGCCATCTTGACCTAAATACTTGTCAGAGCATCCTGTGAATTTGAACCAAATTATTTCCCACCCTATTATTTAATAGTTAATTTGCAGTCATATCTGCAACACTGGAGTGCATTAAAGACTGCATTATAGCAGTGCCCCAGTTCCATGAAGCTGTCTGCACGCTTTAGGATTGACATGAGTTGAGCTTGAGGGCCTCCCTGCCTCTAGAAAACCTATTGTAGGGAAGGGAGGCACCCTGGTGATCCCTTCTTACTTTCATGTGAGCAGTCTGAAGCACTGTTTCTGAAAGTCTGTTCTAGTAGTTTGTAATGCTTTTTTTTAAGTCAAATTTGTTAAAACATCTTAATTGTGTCAGTCAATGGTTATAGTTCCATGTAGTGTACTGTCAACATAAAGTTTGTGTCCCTTAGATTTTTATCTAAGAGTTTATTTGTGAAGGAGGTAGGGAAGAAACCTGAGCTGTAGAAGGTTCCTGCTGGTCATCTCCAAGCATGCAGTTCATGGGCACAACTTATTGCTGGGGCAACATTAGTACCTGAAGTGAAGTTTACTTGCTCAGCTGATAGAAAAACACTGAAAGTGTTTTCAACAATTGAAATAGCAAAGAAATTAAACCTTGATACTAACGAAGAATTTAAAGGTACTGAATAAGAGTGTCTTTGTGTGAGAATCATGTTTAGAGCAGCATCTGAGAAGTGGGGCACAGATGTCGCCTGTCTTCACTTGCTAACCAGAGAATCTAACTGGAATGAGTTGTTGTGCCCAGGTATCTTGGTGTCTGTTAGCTCTTACATGGTTTTGACTAGTGCAGATGTATGTTGAGTACAACGTACAAAACTACCATGTGAACTAATTATAGTTGTACAATAAGTGGGAGAGACCCTGTTCTCTCAATAGAGCATCATAACTGAATTCTTATCAGCTGTTCTAGATAGCGATTTAATTTAAGTGCTTTTACATATTTAAAAGCAGCGGATAACATTCTACTTAATCTAATGTTAAGCATGTATAATTATAAAAATCAAGCTAAAAATACTTTAAGTGTAAGGGAAGAGGGTAAAATGGAATGAAGTCATAATTATCAAACTGCCCTGTTCAAATACTTAAAAGCACAAGCTTTTAAGATTAATCTAACAGCTGTTGACAAAATGTAAGCAATGGTGGTAGCTACCACTTCAAAATGAAGACTTACCTTAGCATGGTAAAATGCATTTTCTGACCTGCTTTTCTAAAACTTTAATATAGGTAAAAATGACAATAAATTTGTTGTCTTTACAAAAAAGAAAATTGCACTTTTTAGCACTCTAGTGCAAATTCAGTTGTACATGTGAAGATAAATGTTTAGTTGTCACATTGTGGCATAATCTCCATGATTTCAACCCTTTGCTTCTTTGTCATTTAGACAGGAGTGCTTGCAGAGTTGTCAGCTAAACTGAAATTTTGTGGAATTCAGACTCTCATTTCAGAGAGCAGCTGAAATCAGATATTATAAATTTGGGAGAATTTCTTAGTTTTCCTGGCTTCAGAGATTCTATACTGTTCTCCTGTTATAACCATATGCTCATAAAATTTACAACTTATTCTCTGTAAAAGAGAACATGTTTGATAGATAAGTTTTTCTTGTCTTTAACAGTGTGTTTGAATTAGTAATAATGTATATATGTAGATTTTGTTTGTGGTTTAGCACATCTAGAAAATGAGGCAGGATGTGTTTAGAGATCTAGCCTGGAACAGTATTTCACTTTGGTAGACTTGTGTAGCTGTGAAGCCCTGGTAGTAGACTGTTCCATTTAGTATAATAACCCAGGTGCTCCCCACCTGAAGGTTTCTTTTTGAATCACTTCTGCTATCAAACTTTCTGCTTTCTAAACATGATGACAGAGGAAAAAGTATATTTCAGGACATTCTTGTTGATCACTGTTATATGGGTCTGTTTTCCAAAACTGATCAGACTGCCTTGCTTGGTGTTTACATGTTGTTTGAAAGCATGATCTTTTTTGCATAACTTTCCTAAAAGTCCATATTGTCATTTGGCCTGTGGCTGGCAACTATCTGTCACATTGCAGTGGGGTTTCTGTATAGCCAACATTATAGGCGCTCAGAATAAAATTCTTCAGGTTTTGTTATATGACCCTTAAATTTCATAGACTTTTACAATCTAGGAAAAGGACAGTGTGGCACGTGGAGGAAGGGTCTCATTTCCTTGTCTTCTGTCCTGTCAACTTCAGTCTTACAGAAAAGTGTGTAACTATCTAGTTGTGCATATTTCATCTTGCTCTGTGCAGATACTAATTTCTGAAATACTTGGAGGTGTTGTCCCATTAATGTTTCACATGTAGTGCAAATGCAAAATATAGCACACAACTCAGCAGGTGTCTAAAACTACAGGTTTAAAAAAATTGCCTAGAAGTTGAACACTCCAAAGATCATTGATGCAGTTATAGTCAGTATGTTTACCATTACAGTTTGTACAAAAATAGTTTCAGAGTTATCCTATTGTTAAGTTGAGCCTAGGCTGACAGTTTCTTTCAAGTTGCTTGTCACTGTTGCTTTGAACAGTGTTAGCTTACTCTTCAACCCTAAACCTTTCACTTGCCCTAATGTAAGACTAATTCTAGGGCATCTAAACTGACCTTACAGGAATATGGGAAGAAAGTAGGGGGATATACTCATGCCTTAATCTAAAACTCTATACTTGTTGCCACCTTTAAATTCTGTATGTGGAGAATGAGGTAGGAGACAAGCTAAGCAAGTTGTTTTCCTTTTTCTTCATGTCCCAGAGGAAAAAAGAGGAGACAAATAGTATGACATATCAGTGTAGTGGCTTAGTTTGCAAAGTGACAGTGTTTATCTACAGTGTAGAAAGTTTTAAGCATTCCCATGACAAAAAATGAAAATTTTGACAATAGTAGGGCAGTGAATAGCTGTAATTCCAGGTATTTGCTCATGTAGCACAAGTGCCTGATAACAGGGAGAACCACATAAATGAACAGATCACTACAACTTTGACACTTTCCAAAAGAGGCTGGCTATTTTCGTGAACTTCCATGCTCTTTTTCCTTCTTAGCCTTTACTCTCAAAGTGTTTGATGTTTGCAGTCCTATACTACTCTAATCAGTCAGATGTTTCTGCAAGGTTTTGAGTGCATGCAGGGTGGGACAGTGAGAGTGGTTTGACAGCCAAAAGATGCATGAGCTAAAGCTGACTGCTCTTTTGTGGTGTGAGTCTGAGAGGCAGGGGTTCTTCCTAGCTGCTTTTTAGTGGTATGCTGAGATAAGGAGCAAGTTCTGGCAGCCTGATGATTTCTGATTTGAGCAGAGATGTGGACAAAAGGTGTTGCCTGCCAAATGGTACCTTGCCAGAGGGGGATGCCTTGTGCAGAACTTGGCTAACAAGTGAAATAAAGAATAAACTCAATGGGATTGGAGGCAAATTTCTATTTATACATGGTGAGTTTTTTCTGGAGCAACTTGCTTAAGACCTTGAAACACAAATTTTTCTGGGGGTGGGTGTGAAGGGGAGCTTTTTTTAACTTTCAGGATAGTCCATGTTTTGAACTCTGTAGCTGTTAAAATGCAGTCTCTGTAGCCTAGGGACTCTGTGTTGTAGCACAAAGATAATAAAGTAATTTTGAACTTTGTGCTTGTTGGAAGAAAGTGCAACAGCAGAGTATTGGCCTAGTTAGCTAGCTGGTGGTTGCAGTACTGTTCTATTGTCTGGACTGCAGGAATAAACCTGGAGTTATCTTTTCAAACAAGCCGTATGTATGGATCCAGAGCACTATTAATAGCCTTAAGCCAGGCGGTATTGTAACCTACAGTTACTCTTCTGTGTATTGTTATTTAATGTTATTGAAAATTACTTAAGACCACTTACTGTCCTTAGTAAACTGCATAATTTATTGCACTCTGCATGTCTCTTGGAAAGTGAGTCATGCAGGCAGGTGAAGATGAAGGAACTTGGTTCATTTTATGTTGGTCAAGATAGCACTTGACTGTCTTTGCCTTTCCACTTGCTTTTCACTCTTTTGCAGGCATGACACTATTTTGACCTTTTATAAGTTCATAGGCTTTTTTTTTTTTTTTCAAATAAAAAGGAAAACGACCCACACCTTGTTGATTAAACCTGCATAGTCAGTCCCAGGGATTAAATTAAGTTGCCTTGTTAGTCAGGTCTTACTACTGACACTGTGGAAGTAAGCCATTTTTAAGGTGGTCTAACAGTTGATTAATCCATATATTAACTTGAATTAATGAACTGAGCTCAATATACAGCATAAGCAAGAAGTTGGAACTCTTTATGAGGCTAAATATGATTAGGGACCTCTCTGAATGTAGTGAATCAGAATATCATCTTTTGCTTTTCAGCTTGTGAAGATGAAAAAATGTGCTTTTTTAAATGGGGATTAATGCAATATACATTCTCTTGCACTTTTCTGCAAACAAAATAAAATTTACTTGTCTGTGATTGCAGTATCTTACAATAAGCCTATCAAAGCGTTGGGTCTTGCAAACTGGTGCTGGTCCTCTAGTGATGTGATATCTTGCGTGCTCTTAGCTTCCACCTTGGGAGTCCCCAGACTGCCTGTTTGGCATGTCATCACTGCTTACTCTTTCATAGGTGCTTGTATGTCCTAGTGATTCTACACCAGCTGTTTAAATATTAATTTTATTGGAAGTTGGTGTATTTTAAGAGACCTCAAGTAATCTGAAGTTTTTATAGGCATCACTGCCTTTCAGTGTAACTGTGCTGTAGGATTAGTGCAAAGTGTTTATCATAGAGTGGTGTGTTTCAGTGATGTCTACCTCAGTTTGGATGGTAGTGTTACTGACCTGCACACTCTGAAGTCCTTTCACTCCAGGGAGGTTGTGTGGATTATAAGGACCTGGGTATCCCTATAGAAAGTGGATACTTTCAGCCACCACAAGTAATAAGACTTCATGCTGCATCCAGTCCTAACTGGTTCATGGTTGGTCCATTATGCATTGAAGCAGCCAGTATACTGCATTATAGAAGCAATGTATGTACCCGGAACTTTGTTTAACCTCGTGTGTTAACTTGCTTATGTGAAAGCACTTTATTTCTACATTTTTCTTTCCTTCATCATGGTATGCTTTAACTGACAGTTCTTGCCATACAAATTTGCCAGGCTGACAGATTTTTTTGTTCACAACTGCAAAAAAGGATTTATTATACTATTTTCTGGATTTTTTGTGTCTTCCTGGAGTATGCTGAGTGTGAGTAGAAGTAGGTAGAAAGTAGTAGAAGGCAGCAGAAGAAAAATGTGCAAGCCTCTGGTGTTAGTGATATAGTACTTTAATCCACATGGAAAGGGAAAATAACTGGTGCAAATACAGCTCAGATCCTGCACTTCATTCTATGACTCCTTTAACAATTTGTAAATCTATCAACTTCCAGTTATCAAAGGCACAGCCATGTCATCTTCAGGCTTTACACAGTATTGACCAGTTGTTTCAGTTGCTTTGGTTTTAACTTTTCCTTTTTGAGACATTTGGTAGTACTGACTAAAACAGAAGGAGGCATGTAGTCTGATTTATTTCCTGTCTTCTGAGCTTCTGGAGCTGTTGAAGATGGAAGTTGATTTTTTTTTTTTTTTTCCACTTGGTCTTTCTGATATCTATGGCAGGTTAAGCCACGACCCTTTTTGAAACACTTTTGAACCCTAATGTTACTTCACAGTGGTTATGAAGTCTTGCATCTATAACAAGATGCATCAGTTATCTTCCCCTCTTTTTTTTAAAACAAAAATTCCTCCTTCTGGAAGAATTTTGCTGTGTTTCTATAAGAATAATAGAAATTTGTGGAGACACCTTTCACTTACAAGTAATGAAAATGTCAGCTTTTCTCAGAATATCCTTTTCCTGTGTGTAGTTTCCAACTACAATGAGAATGGCTTGTTTTCTACTACTTGGTATTGCAGATTAGTGAATCAGCTACCAAAAACTGAAAGAAGGATATTTCCCTTTGATATACTTGGAAGGATGTATTTTTTGAGTTGACAATTAACAGTAGGGAAAGAATATATCTTTTGACAGCAGTTTATCATTTGGTTTTCAATCATGAGTAAAGACCAGAAAAAAACCCAAATGGTTGATAGCAATACTGCAAGTTAACTTCTGCAAAATGTGCCCTAGGGGGGAAGATAGTTCTCAGAACTTTCAATCATGGCACATCTCAGGATGTCCTTCAAAACAAGTACCAGATAGTCTGAAAAACAAAACTCCAACAACACTATGTGTTAATGTGAAGTCTGGGAAAAGAATTTACATTCAAGTGTCATGCTAGTTTTTTACTTGGATGCACAAATTACTGCATGCTTCTAAATATCCCAGCAGAAGTACACAATGCTTTATCCACCTGCTTATTTAAGGTGATTAGGTGGTACAGTATATTTAATATTCTGTATATTTAATGCACTGCTGGCTTTATTCCTGATAAGGAACAAATTGTCTTCAAAAGAGAAAAATTCTCAGCTGTGTAGAACATGTTACTGTTACTAGTGGTAAAAAAATAGGGTAAAGTCAGCTTTCAAGAAATAACTGATTTAGCATATTCCATGGTATACTTTTATCTTAGTGCAGTAAAGAGCTTCTATTTATAGTATGACAAGCTAGTTTGTAGGAAAGCATCCTCTCTAGTTCAGTCATTGGTACTTCCAGCAGTTCATGGTTGTTAACAGTTACGTTTAAATGTGTATGTTAGTAACCCTCTCTTCAGGCTTACTGAACATCTTTGGTCAGGTTCATGTAAGTCTTAGCATCCACAGTACCCCCTATCCTTGACTTCCTCTGCCTGCTCTGGGGAAGAACTGGGTCTGCAACACTCATCTTTATATCTGACATCAAGTTTGTGTTGACAAAGGAGGAGATGGTGTTCCTCACATGTGAAGAACCATGCAAGATACAAGGCGAGAGGATGGCACTAAGGTAGAGTTGAACCTGGCCAAGATGAAAGTTCAGTTTCTCTTCCTGAAAAATTCTGATTTTTTTTTTTTTTTTAGGATAACTCACAGCTACGTTACAGACATAATCTTATTGTATGGCAGGATGAACTGTCAAATACTTTGATTGGTGTTTGATCCTTGTTATTCAGTCCTCAATTTATGTTTTTTCCAGATTCAGAGCAATAGCTGAGAAACTGGGTTTGGAAGAAAGATATCAGACTATCAAATACTGAAATCTAGTAGTGATCATGCTTTACAGGTGTCTTCTTGCAATCTGCCTATCTTGCTAGCTCAGTAGCATATGAGTGTTCAGTAAACAGAATCCATCTACTGGAGCTATGAGTGAACTGCAGTTAAATTGGTGATTGCTCATGGCTCATGCAGTTCCTCTCATGTTGCTGAAGCTGCTTTTAAATGTGGTTCAGGCTTTAATGCCAACTTCAAAGTACTGAAATTTGAACAATTTACATTAAAAGTAAATGTCAAGAAAGAAATACCGATGATATTCTTTAGATCTTCTTAGAGACCATAGCTATATAGTTAGTTTTAGGTACGGTTCTACAGTTAAGTGAAGTGCATGTTTAGGGGTGTGCTCCTACTTTTATTCAGTGTCAAAGCAATACTGTGATAATCTCGGCGGTTTAAATCAGACACAGTTGACAAAGGTGATTTATGAAGATGCAGTAACTTTTTTGAAAAACAGCTGGTGCTGGCAGAATGATACACCTATCTTGGCACAGGAGTGTTCTGTGGCTTTGTCTCAGGAGGATTACCGTAGCATATTCTGGAGCATTGTTATGTCCTGAATTGCAAGGTCAAAAAAACAAAACATCTGAGTGTTTCTTACTTCTATATCTGAAACTCTTTACCAGTCTCTTTATGTTTGTAAACTTGGACTACAGGCCAGAATTGCTGTTGATCTTTTGGGCAGCCACACAGGCTTGCCTTGAGGGTACCATAGGCTGTGACTACTTGCAGTTTTTAGGTTGCTCTTAACATAGTGTTGTGTCTTTTATACAATGTCACTTCTGCTTTTGTGTGCTAGTTGGAGAACAAATCTCCACTCTGAAATTTTAGAGACTTGTGAAAAATAATACAGGTCCATGAGAGGAAATCATGAGAGCCTTTATATATAGGCTTGTAATGTTATGTATGTTTCATTTAACAGCATTCTTCCACCAGTGTGTGCAGCTTTAGGAGTGGTGAAAGGCAGAATAAAGCCTAACACCAAGTTGCTCAGACTTTCACTTGGTCCTGTTTACAAAGATATGAAGCTGACTTGTTCTTACAGTACTTTAGTGGGTCTTCAAGGAACAACTTTATACACAGAAACAAATTTACTGCTCTAAAGTTACACATGTAAAATGAATACTTGCATGACTGGTGGCAGAATATGTTTTAATATTCACTAGAAAAAGGACTATTCTCTTTCAATCAAGGACTGGCCAACAAATGTTCAAGGGGTAAAGCACTGAAGGAAGCATATGTAGCTGAAGTTAAACTACAAATAAATAACATTCTCAGTCTACTAGAATTCTTGCAGACATTGAGTTTCAGCTCCTAGACTTCATTATTTAAGCTCAGAAGTATATTCTTCACTGTCATATATTGAGGCAAATAGTATGTAATTTTTCTTGATAGGCTTTTTTAGCATTCCTTTTGTGTGATATTGTAATTCTTGCTGGTTCCATTTCTTTAATTCAGCATTTTACAATAAGATTTTTTTTGCAGAAGTTGAAGTAGCCTGAAACACCGCTATACTGAAATCAATGACTTATTGTAGAAAAATCCTATAAACACCTGCTTATCTTGAGATTTTCTGGTTGCCCTCTGTGGAAGGTGAATTTTTGAACATGTGTTATTTACTATTGAGATTTTTAATCTTCCAGAATACGATTAGTATGTGCTTGTGGTAAATTTTTGTACTAGACCATGAAACTAGTTTTACAGATTAGTGATGTGTATTAGTTTTCAGATGAATTATTACCTGTAGTGTTCTGGGGTTTTTGGCTTTTTATTTAATATGCATATCAGGATGATCATGTGAAATTGGTAGTATTGGGTTCTTCTAAGAAAGAGCATTGATAGCACTCAATGAGGCTACTTTTCTTAAATTATAAGTGTTAAGGAGATAAGTAAGGAAGAGGAGAGGTGGAATTTACAAACCTAGCTTTGCTTGCTCCTTAAAATGAACCTGTTTTGCTTCATAGAACTCATAGTCCTACTTTATAACAAGTTGAGTATGTACTGAAAAGGTTTAGAGAGCTCAGGTGGCTGTAGTATTTGTTGTGGCTCCCTTCTTTTTTGTGGAAAAAGTGATTACCTGAAGTGGTTGATTGTGTAATCTGTGTGGTCTGCAAACCTTACAGGAATGTTTAGTAATTCCAGACAAGGTGCAGGATTAGTGGGGTACTCTAATCAACAGTTACTTCCAAAAGGAAGTTTGCTCAGCCCTTGCATTGGGTATTCGATAGCTCTGGGAAACGGCAGCCAAGGACTCCCTCGTGTGGTGGGTGTGCCAGTCTTTCAAGGCATCATGCGGCTGTTGAAAGGTGCATGTTTTGGTTCACGCAAGTAGGGAGGGCATGCTGAAATAATGCAAGTCGTTGACCCTGAGAAAAAACGCAGCAATAGGAGCTCTTCTGGTACGAAAGTTGCTGGCTTTTCAGCACCGGTTAGTCATCTGGTAAAAATACCATTGTATACTGATGGAGCAGTGCTGAAAAAACATACCAGCAGTGTGCTCAAGCAGAGTTCTGCAGTATTGGCTCTGGATTTTGTCTGGGAAGGCAAGCTTCTGAGTCATGAATGTAGGAATATTGTCTTCAGCGGTAGCTATTTAGAGAGGATAATCATGAGGACACAGCTGGACAGCAGGAAACTTCAAGAGCAGAACATAAGTAGGCTGGATATTTGCTAGAAAGTTCTGGGATCAGATTTAATGTTTTTGCCTGGAAAACATTCAGAGCAGATGTAATAAATCACCAAGATGCTTTAAACAGTTATGAAAAAACTACCATAATATTCAGCTGTTCTCTAATCATGATGTTATGCAGAAAGCAACACGCGTTCTTCTTCAGGAGTGTTAAAATGCTGCAAGACTACTGAAAATGTAGCTTAGTTCATGGCGCATTTGTAACCTTGCAGGGACATTTCCTGCTGTCCTGGTTCAGCTAGGATAGGGTTAAGTGTCACCAGCAGAGAAGTGGGGAGGGATCTCTAGCCAGGTTATTCATACCATGCTGATGTCATGTCCAGAGCGCAGGAATTTTTTTTTTCCTTTGCGGCTTTGGCCGTGGGGAGCACGGGGCTGTCTGTATCCATTTCAATATTGCTCTGTATATCTTTTCTCTTGTTAACAATAAACAGAATAACAGTAGTTATCATGGCTACTGTTGTTGTTCAGATTGCTTATTACACTGTTGTATTAAATTTCTTTAACCAGGGGTTTGTGCCCTACTTGTGTCCGAGGGTGGGGGAGGGACAACGACAATGTGCTCTTGGGTCCCGGCAGGGCTTAAAACCATCACATCCTTTTTTGGTGCCCAACGTGGGACACAAGAGGGTTGAAATACGACTCAAAAAGGGACAGACCCTGACCAGAGTGTGCTACAGCAATCTGTTGGGTGTAGTTTTTCTGTCTGTATTTGTACTGCTTGATAAGAAAATATTTGCAATGCTGGCCCACTTGCTTGCGTGGTGGGGCTGGATAAATCCTTATATCCACTGTGTGTTCCCAGTGCTGGTGTTTGTTGTTGGTGGAAAATGTCTAAGGGGAATGGTTTTGTTTTACTGGTTACTGACTGCTTATAATGTATTGTGGGGGTGAGCCGGTACCTGTTTGCCGTTTGGGCTTTAGTTAGGAGTCTCACCCCCTCTGTGGGCGAGCCAGGGGAAGAGATCCTCTCGGCTTTGGGGATTTTCAATTATCCTTGGAGCCTGCAGGCCACTGTGATTGCTGCACAATGCCTTCTGAATGCCTGCCTGATTTCGGTTTTGGCCATGTGGCACTTCTCTAACAACAGCAGTGCCCAGAAACCTGCCCCGAGGTCAGATAATAGTGAGTGGCAAGGGGTGTGGGAAAAGATGGGCAAAGGCCTGAGTCGGTGGGCGCCTCCAATGCTTTGGAATTTCACTCCTGAGCAAATGCAGAGCCCTGATAAGCTGATGGAGTGCTTAGAAAGGGTGTGTTACCAAGCGGGCAAAACCCAGGAGACACAAATCGCTGCACTGTGTTGGGGACTTGCCCATGCCTACCGTGTCCTCTTTAATACCACCCACTGCCCTCAAGGAGGAGAAAAGGCTACAGAATCTGAGCGTGAAGTTAATGGTACAGTATCTGGGCCAGGGGAACAGGGAGAACCATTTTCAGTCACCTCCACCAGCACAGCGACTGAGCCAGAGAGCCAGCCAGTGCTGGTATCAGTTGCCCCAGTACAGAAAACAAAATATACCAGAAAGTCAGTTCACAAAGTGGGGGATGGGGATGAGGCAGGCCCATCAGGGGAACAGAAGGAAGGGCCAGTGGTGACCATCCGATCTCTATCCCCAACTGAGCTGCGACATATGCGGAGAGATTTCGGCCGCCTGGGAGGCGAGCAGATTTGCACCTGGCTGCTCCGATGCTGGGACAATGGAGCCAGTGCTTTTGAAATGGAGGGGAGAGAGGCCAGGCAGCTGGGATCTTTGGCCAAGGATGCTGGCATTGATAGGGAAATAGGGAAGCAGGCTCAAACCCTCATCCTTTGGAAGCGACTCCTGCTCAGTGTAAGGGAGAGGCACCCCTACAAGGATGATATCCTATGTCAGCTAGGCAAATGGACCAGCATTGAGAAAGGCATCCAGAACCTCAGGGAACTGGCTGTGTTTGAGATGATCTATGGTAATCTGAATGATGAGCAGTCACCCATGGACACAGATCAGGCCCCTTGCACACACCTGATGTGGCAAAAGTTCCTGAAGAGCGCACCAGAAGCACACTCGAAAGCATTGGCAATAGTGTCCTGGTGGACAGACACCCACACTCTGACAGTGGATGGAGTGGTTGGCAAACTCCGGCAATATGAGGGAAATCTCCCTTCATCTCACCATTCCTGGGTCTCAGCTGTGGAGGAACTGTCTCAGAGGGTCCAGAAAATGGAAGAGGACATGTTCCACATTCCACCTGCACGGGCTGATGTCTCAGCCATTAGAAGTAAACGTTTCCCCACCCAAGAGAAAGGCAGCAGAAGGCACACACCACGAGGCACCCTGTGGTTTTTCCTCCGTGACCATGGAGAAAACATGAGGAGGTGGGATGGACAGCCCACTGCTGCCCTAGCTGCACGAGTAGAGCAGCTGAAAGGGAAGACCATCACCAAAGGGGAGTCCTCCAAGAAGAGCGCAGCTCCAGTGTCCAGTCAGAAATCCCCCAGGCAGAACAGAATGGTGAACGTTATGTCTGACCCTCTTGAGGGGACCAGTAAATCATTCTTGCAAGAAGTGAGTGATGATGAGAAGGATTAGAGGGGCCCTGCCTCCAGCCAGGTGGAGGAAAGGGATCATCGGATTTACTGGACAGTGTGGATCCGATGGCCTGGCACGTCAGACCCACAAGAGTGTAAGGATTTGGTGGACACTGGCGCACAGTGCACCCTGATGCCATCGAGCTACAGTGGGGTTGAATCCATCTGCATCTCCGGAGTGACAGGGGGATCCCAACAGCTGACCCTACTGGAAGCTGAAGTGAGCCTGACTGGGAAGGACTGGCATAAGCACCCCATTGTGACTGGCCCAGATGCCCCGTGCATCCTGGACATAGACTATCTCAGGAGAGGGTACTTCAGAGACCCAAAAGGGTACTGGTGGGCTTTTGGTGTAGCTGCCCTGGAGGAGGTTGAACAGTTGTCCACCTTACCCGGCCTCTCAGAGGATCCCTCAGTGGTGGGGCGGCTTAAGGTTGAGGAGCAGCGAGTGCCAATTGCTACCAGGACGGTGCACCGGCGGCAGTACCGCACCGACCGAGATTCCCTGGTCCCCATCCATCAGCTGATCCATCAACTAGAAAGCCAGAAGGTGATCAGCAAAACTCACTCACCCTTCAACAGCCCTGTATGGCCAGTGAGAAAGCCCAATGGCGAATGGAGGCTGACTGTGGACTACCGTGGCCTGAATGAAGTCACGCCAGCAATGAGTGCTGCAGTGCCGGACATGCTGGAGCTCCAGTATGAACTGGAGTCGAAGGCAGCCAAGTGGTACGCCACGCCTGACATTGCTAACGCGTTCTTCTCCATTCCGATAGCGCCAGAGTGCAGGCCACAGTTTGCGTTCACTTGGAGAGGCATCCAGTACACCTGGAATCGATTGCCCCGGGGGTGGAACCACAGCTCCACCATTTGCCATGGACTGGTCCATACTGCACTGGAGAAAGGTGGGGCTCCAGAACACCTGCAGCACATTGATGACATCATTGTATGGGGGGACACAGCCGAGGAAGTCTTTGAGAAAGGGAAGAAGATAATTGAAATCCTCCTGAAGGCCGGCTTTGCCGTTAAGCAAAAGAAAGTCAAGGGGCCTGCAAGGGAAATTCAATTCCTAGGGATAAAATGGCAAGATGGGCGTCGCCACATCCCAGTGGAGGTGATAAACAAGATCACAGCCATGGCCCCACCAACCTCTAAAAAGGAGACTCAGTCTTTCCTGGGCTCTGGGGTTCTGGAGGATGCACATCCCCAACTACAGCCTGATTGTGAGCCCTCTCTACCACGTAACCCGTAAGAAGAATGATTTTGAATGGGGCCCTGAGCAACAACAATCCTTTGAATAAATTAAGCCGGAGATTGCCCAGGCAGTAGCCCTTGGGCCAGTCCAGGAAGGGCAGGAGGTTAAGAACATGCTCTACACCGCAGCCGGGGAGAATGGCCCTACCTGGAGCCTCTGGCAGAGAGCACCTGGGGAAACCCGAGGCCGACCTCTGGGCTTTTGGAGCCGGGGATACAAAGGCTCTGAAGCTAATTACACACCAACTGAGAAGGAGATACTGGCAGCATACGAAGGAGTTCGGGCTGCCTCAGAAGTGGTCGGCACTGAAACACAGCTCCTCCTGGCACCCCGACTGCCGGTGCAGGGGTGGATGTTCAAAGGAAAGGCTCCCTTGACACATCGTGCAACAGATGCCACGTGGAGTAAATGGGTTGTGTTGATAACACAACGAGCTCGAACAGGGAACCCCAGCCGCCCAGGGATACTAGAGGTGATCACAAACTGGCCAGAGAGCAAAGATTCCGGGATGTCACCAGAACAGGAGGTGACACGTGCTAAGGAGGCCCCACCATATAACGAGCTGCCGGATGAGAAGCGATATGCCCTGTTCGCTGATGGGTCTTGTCGCATTGTGGGAAAACATCAACGATGGAAGGCTGCTGTGTAGAGTCCCACACGACGGGTCACTGAAGCTGCTGAGGCACAGGGTGAATCGAGCCAGTTTGCAGAGGTGAAAGCCGTTCAGCTTGCTTTGGATATTGCTGAGCGGGAAAAGTGGCCAAGGCTCTACCTCTACACCGACTCATGGGCAGTGGCGAATACCCTGTGGAAATGGCTGCAGCAATGGAAGCAGAACAACTGGCAACGTAAGGGTAAAAGCATCGGGGCTGCTGAAGTATGGCAGGACATTGCAGCCCGTGTGGAAAACCTCGTTGTGAAGGTGCGCCATGTGGATGTCCATGTACCCAAGAGTCGGGCCACTGATGAACATGGACACAACCAGCAGGCAGACCAAGCTGCTAAGATCAGAGCGGCTCAGGTGGACTTGGACTGGCAGCGCAAAGGTGAACTGTTCATAGCCCGGTGGGCCCATGAGACCTCGGGCCACCAAGGTAGGGATGCAACATACAGGTGGGCTCGAGATCGAGGGGTGAACCTCACCATTGACACCACTGCAGAGATCATCCACGGCTGTGAGATGTGTGCTGCAATCAAACATGCCAAGCGGGTGAAGCCCCAGCGGAATGGAGAGCGATGGCTGAAATATAGATATGGAGAGGCCTGGCAGATCGACGACATCACACTGCCACAGACCCGCCACAGGAAGCACCACGTGCTCACGATGGTGGAAGTAACCACTGGATGGCTGGAAGCTTACCCAGCGCCCCACACCACCGCCCGGAACAACATCCTGGGCCTTGAAACCCAAGTCCTGTGGCGACACGGCACCTCAGAGAGAACTGAGTCAGACAACGGGACCCGCTTCCGAAACAACCTCATAAATGCCTGGGCAGAAGAACACGGCATCGAGTGGGTCTGCCATATCCCCTACCACGCACCAGCCTCTGGGAAGATCGAGCGCTGCAATGGACTGTTAAAAACCACACTGAAAGCACTGGGAGGTGGGACCTTCAAACACTGGGACATGCATCTAGCAAAGGCCACCTGGCTAGTCAGCACAAGAGGATCTGCCAGTAGAGCTGGCCCGGCTCAGTCGAAACCTCCACGTGCTGGACATGGGGATAAAGTCCCTGTGGTGTGCATGAGGAATATATTGGGGAAAACGGTCTGGTTTAGTCCTGCGCCAGGTAAAGGTAAAGGCAAACCCATCCACGGGATTGCTTTTGCCCAAGGACCTGGGTGTACCTGGTGGGTGATGGAGGACAATGGAGAGGTCCGATGCGTACCACAGGGGGACTTGATTCTGGGTGAGAACATGCTGTGACTTATGCTGTGCCTTTGTAAATTGTTGTTTTGTTATTGCTAACTGCTAAATGGCAGCTGGACATGACGCAGATGGTATAGAATAAAGGGGTGGATTATGTCCTGGTTCAGTTAGGATAGGGTTAATTTTCCCCAGTACAGATGGGGAAGGGATCTCCAGCCAGGTTATTCATACCATGCTGACCTCAGCTCTGGGCATGGGAACTCTTTCCTTTGTGGCTTTGGTCGCGGGGAGCACGGGGGTGTCTGTAACCATTGCGGTATTTCTCTCTATATCTTTTGTTTTCTTCTCTATTATTGCTGTTTATTGTTGTTATCATTGCTACTGTTGTTGCTCAGATTGTTTATCACACTGTTGTATTCAATTTCTTCTTATTGTATTGAATTTTTTCTTATTTTAACACGGGGTTTGTGTCTCACTTCCAGCCTGACCGGCTGAGGGTGGGGGAGGGACATCAGCAGTGTGCTCTCTGGTCCTGGCAGGGCTTAAACCAACACACCTGTGTGATATAGCTCTTGCAGTGTTTCAGAAGTAGCTTTTTGAAAGGGCTTACTTAATATCTGCTAAGTTAAAGCTTATACTTGTCTACATTTCAAGCCTTCCTTTTAAAGTGTAACTGATTGTAAATGATGCTTGAGCACTTTCAGCAAACTCTTGTTAACAGGACCACATAGTTCAGATGACTGAATTCTGTCTTACTATGCATCCAGCCCAGTAGCATTGAGTAAAGAGCTGTTCAAGATGCTGCCCTTATCTTCTTGGTTCTGAGCTGTCTACAGGCTTTGGGTATGTTCCTCCTGAAACTGAGTGGTAGCTCATAGGTTTAAAATGTAACAAGCATTTTACAGCAATTCTGCACTCCAGGGTTTATTATAAAATAAAGTGTAATCCTTTGCTCACTGCTGAAGAGAGCAGCTACACAGAGACATTCCTGCATATCAGTCTACTTAGTGAAGTCTCCTGTTAGACGCTTCAGTCTCACTTTTTAAAAGTTGAACATCTGTCAGTGATATACTTAGTGGTGGATATAGCATGCCTACGTTGAAAGATTCCTGACTGAAAGGATTTTTTGCCACTTAGGCTTGAATTTGACTTTGCAAGTGTCAGTTACATAAAACATGAAAGTACGTATTCATTACATTTTAAATCATGACATTTGTTGTCTTAGAGGATTGTGAGAGGCCCTTCTACTGCTGTGCGCATTCTTGGTTTTTATCAGATTTTGTTGAAGCAAAATTCAAGTCAGATTACTTTTTCTCATTCATTTTCTCATTACTTCCAGGTCATTTTGTCATTTTGACTTTTCTTACTTTAGGTCACTTTTTCTACCAATCATTTACCAAACTATTATTTTATTCTACACCATATTGTCTAATATTCATAATGTCCAAATCATACAATCTAGTAGAAAGTATACAAAACCAGCTTTACACAGTGCTGTGAAATAGCCACAAGAACTGTTGAGGAGAGAGAAGCAGCTCAACTGATTGAGCGTGTAACTTCCCAAGTATTGCTCACTTCCACAAATGAGCAGAGTATTCCCCCTGAGGGTGATGAATTATTTCTTCTTACTAGCACCAGTAATCACTCACAAAAATAAGGAATTTAGTCAATCTGTAGTCTCTTATCTGTGAGGTTGAGTAGGCCATAATTCTGTAGATCTAGGAAAGGCCAAACTGGGTGTTCAGAGTACTTAAACACATTATAGCAGACAAAGCACCAGGACAGCTAACTTGGAGAGGTGTCAGGTTTTTCAGACTATAGTGTCAGTAAGCCCAAGTTGAAAAAACAGAGCTGAGCAAGAAACAGATGGAGCGGACCCTGTCTTAAAAACAGTAGGAGACTAAGCTATTTTCTGATATACATTTAAATCTGAGGACTATTTAATTTGTGGACAACTACAGATTCACTTTTTTCTATCACCCTATTGTGGACTCAGACACATAATCTACTTTGAGTGTGTTACTAGACTTTGAAACAAGTGTGTGTTCTGAGGGAAATACCTGTCTTGGCAAGTGGAGTTTGGTGTAGAAGAGGCACGGATGGAAGAGTCCAGAGCTGTTTTCTGTCAGTGTTCAGTTTAATCCTTGGCTTCAGGCAATGCAAGTTAGTTGTTACAGTTATTAAATAATGATGTTTCTCTTCTTAGATATTCTAAGCACCTAGCCTCTACTTGGTTTGCCTTGAAAGCAGAAAGTTTAGACATTGAAAGAGGGGAAAGGCTGCACAGAAGGAGAACCTGTTTGAATTTTATCTGTAATAAAATTTGTGTGCACTGGGTATGCTGCTCTCTCTCCATGTGATATCCACAATCAGATGGGACTTCTCTCTGGTTTGTTCAGCCACAGTGGTATTAGTGTAAGTTTGGACGGAAGTTTGTACATCAGTGCGTGTTGGGTTTGTGTATAGAGGGGGAGGGGCTCACAAAGGTGACTCCTGTGAGAAGCTATTAGAAGCTGTTGGATCTACTGCAGGTGAAAGCTGAGCCAATTAGTGATGGTGGCCACGCCTCTGTGATAATATATTTAAGAAATTAAAACCTGCAATGAGAAGAGTGAAATGTGAGAGCAGCAGCTCTGCAGACACCAAGGTGAGTGCAGAAGGAGGGCGAGGCGGTGCTCCAGGAGGCAGAGCAGGATTCCCCCGCAGGCCGTGGTGCAGGCCATGGTGAGGCAGCTGTGCCCTGCGCCCAGGGAGGTCCATGGGGGAGCAGATCTCCACCTGCAGCCCGGGGAGGAGCCCACCCCGGAGCAGGGGGATGTGCCCGAAGGAGGCTGTGACCCCGTGGGAAGCCCGTGCTGGAGCAGGCTCCTGGCGGGACCTGTGGCCCCGTGGAGAGAGGAGCCCACGCTGGAGCAGGTTTGCTGGCAGGAGCTGTGACCCCGTGGGGGACCCACGCTGGAGCAGCCTGTTCCTGAGGGACTGCACCCCGGGGGAGGGACCCACGCTGGGGCAGGTCGTGAAGAGCTGCAGCCTGTGGGAAGGACCCACCTTGGAGAAGCTGATGGAGGACTGTCCCCTGTGGGAGGGACCCCACGCTGGGGCAGGGGAAGAGTGTGAGGAGTCCTCCCCCTGAGGAGGAAGGAGCGGCAGAGGCAACGGGTGATGGACTGACCACAACCACCATCCCCTGTATGTACCCCTGTGCCGCTGGGGGGAAGGAGGTAGAGAAATTAGGAGCAAAAGAGCCTGGGAAGAACAGAGGTGTGGGAGGAAGGTGTTGATAAAATGTTGTATTTCTTGCTATCCTACTCTAATTTGATTGGTAAATTAATGGTGGTGATGTTCTAATTCAGTTGATCAGGTTTCTCTTCCCCAAATTGGGTCTGTCTTCTGCCTGTGACCATGACTGGCGAGTTAACCCTCCCTGTTCCCTGAACCTTTTGTTACATTTTCTTTCCCCATCCGCCCCGGGGGCAGGTGTGAATGGACAGCTGTGTGGTGCTCAGTTGCTGGCTGGGCCTGAACTGTGTCACAGTGAAACACTTAAGAACTGAGCTTCTGAGTTCTTGTGACCCAGTTGGCATGGCACTTTCACATCAAGTGGGAAATACTGCTAGCCGTCAGATGTACTTTACAACAATTGGGATATCTGATGGATTGTTTGAAATAGCTGATTATACTGCATTTTGTTAAGTGTTTGTATTTTCTAAAACTCATCTATCTGTATATGAAGTGGCAAACCTCTTAAACATCTTCCCTTAACACAAGCAGGAAAACTTGAGTGGTCCGTCAAGCATCTGATTCCAGGAATCAGGTTCAATTTCAAGTATTGTATTGCTTGTTGAGAGCCAAGATTAATCTTTCTTATGTGCTTCTTTGAAGGAAGTGATTTTTGCCTCTGAATTATTGATAATGTGTAATTGAACCACTAATCTTCAGGCAAAATTTCAATCTCTTTAAGAAGTTCTACCTTTTCTTAACCTTTTCAAATACATAAGCCCTTTGGAATGTCAGATCTGAATGTCTTTGAATTTTAGATGATAGACCAAATTATACAAAACTGAATTAAAATAAATTATTCACAGAATCATTGAGGGTGGAAGGCACTTCTACAGATAATCTAATCAATTCTCCTTCCTCAAGCAAGTTCTCCCTGACTACATTGCCCAGGAACATGTCCAGTTAAACTTTGAGTATCTCCAAGAATGGAGACCTCACAGTCCCTCTGGGTGACCTACTTCAGTGTTCCACCCCGCTCAGAGTGAAAGCCTTTTTAATTGCAGAATTGCAGAATAAACCTGCAGAAATGAGTTCAAGCTTGGCCTGAATAAATTACTGGATTTTGTTTGTGCAGTTTCCTAGGCTAGTCTACTAATATTTATCAAGCTTAACTAATAAAATGTCTCCAGGAGAACTAGTCATGAATGAGATGCTTTGTAACAGCTAGGTATGCTGTGGTCAGGGTGTTTTTAATGTGAGAAATAGATAACATGAACAGAGGCATAGTAGAAACTTCTGCACATCTTCTTTTGTTCGCTCTGGAATTGGTGAGTAGTGTATTGAGAACACCTTACATGAAATAGCTTTCTCTTTGAGATTTGTAATGTCTTTTAAGGTTGTGGTTTAAATGGGTTCCTTCCTAGGAGATTAATAATAATACCAAAAATCAGCATTTCTGTATTGTGCGGTAAGACTAAAAGCCGTGCACAAAAAGAGACATCCCTTTAAGTTGCTCTTTTTTGGAGACACTGCTGGGAGGTTTCTGCAGACAGTGGGAGTGATGGAGGTGACAGGTATAGAAATTACTCTACTGTAATCAAACTAATAAGGAAAAAGGCACTTCGAAGACAAGGAACTTAGCTGTATCTAGGTAGAGTTATAAATGGATACAGAAATGCTTCTGCATGTTTCCATACTATTTGTCACAGAAACACGGAATTGCTGAGGTTGGAGGCACTTTTGGAGATCATGTACTCCAACTTCCTGCTCAGAGCAGGGTTGTCTAGAGCAGGTTGCTCAGGGCTTCATCCAGTTGGGGTCTGGATGGTTTTTGTTAATAACTTTGTGTATGTTAACCTGTTCATGGTTTCTAACCAATCTAACAAATTTATTTGTATTTATGTGTGCTGTTTTGAGGAGGAGTTTGGAAGAATGGGGATAGTTTTTGGTTGGTGGTGCTATGGTAGCTTTCAGTGCTATGATAGACTAATTTGCAGGAAATTACGAATGCCAGCAGTGGTGGGCATGTTGCTGAACCCTCTCTTGTTGTATTTAATCAATTACAAACTTCCCATCAGGAAGGATAGTATTCTTCCTAAGTGGTATCCTTTTACTATGTTAAATTTTTCTAACTATTTGCATCCTTGCATACTAAAAATATTTTTAAAGGTGCATGCTGGTTAAGGATGGTATACTGTAGGAAGTTGTCAAGAGATGACTACTGCTAAACTCTCAAGTGTTTTAAGGGCTTAGAATACACTGTTAGAAATGGGCTGTGGTTCAGTGATTAAGAGCTAATTAAAAATGCTTTATGTCCATCTATCACCTGAATTACTGATGCCAAAAGAACGTGGAAATGTTGCATCTTTAGATTATATTTAGCTCAGTTACTTGTACCAGTTGTTATGAATATAAGAACAAAATGATCTTTAAACTCCTTGTTACTGGGAGGCTCTATTTAGTGTGTGAATAACATCAGTAGAAATGTTTGGCTTCAAATTTGGCTCAAGTTCTGATATTGAAGTATATTTGAAACACTCATTTTCAAGCACTGGTCCAGAATTCTACCACTGTACTTTTATGTTCAGTTTAAAAGTTCAAAAGTAAGTAGTGGATTTTTGACGTCGTCGTCTCAGTCTTGAAGCTCCTGCACTACTAATCTTTAGCAGATCATGACAAACTCCTGAACTTCTCGCATAGCAATTTTTAAGTCTTTCATTAAACTGTCTGTAGTCATTTCTGCATTGAACTTAGGGCAGTTCATGGGAACTGAGGAAGCTATTTAAAAAACACTAACCTTACTAGAAAAATTAGGTGTTGTGAGCCTTTGAAACTTTATCTGGGGCACATACTGTTCTTTAATAGAAGCAGTTTTTACTCAGTATGTCTATGTAGGTTTTAAACACTGTTAGTTAACCATTCTGTAGCACTGCAGTACTAATGATCACTCTTCATCTTTTTGATCAGGACAGAGCTTGGGTTATGGCTTTGTGAACTACGTTGACCCCAAGGATGCTGAAAAAGCCATCAACACTCTGAATGGATTGAGACTTCAAACTAAAACCATAAAAGTATGTAGTGTTAACTATGATTTAAAGAAACTGTAGTGTTTTGACTTCTTGTTGATCAGATGCATGACTTCTTTTCCAAGTTTAACTTAAGCATTCTAATGTCAATAGAATAGACTAGGACTTCACTATGTAGCAGATGGTTAGTCCTTTGTAATCTGTTTAGAGTTACATAATGATTAAGTACAGAAAATTTTGATTTTTAATGCACCTGATAACATTTTAGATGTGAGCTTGAATTGTTTTGAGAAATTGTGATGTATGCTTTATTGCATATAGCCTGAACACTACACTATGTGCTTCCTCCTTACTTTATCAAAGATTGTTTAAATTTCTTAATACTACCTTTTTCATGTTGCTAGTGTCTTGTTTCTCTTACAAATTCTTAAAACGAAATGCTGAAATTACTGTACTCCTAGGGCTCTAGTCTCTAGGTCTCTAATGTTTTGTATTCCTGTTTGTGTTGTAACTCCTGCACCTTTCGTTTACTAAATTCAGTTTCTTGAATTTCTAGAATAAGAAATATCAAGACCTACTTATTCTCATCTACTGTCTTAATCCGTTATCAAAAGAGTGAGGATACTCATTTGAGCAGTTGTTAGAGCTCTGAAATCTTGAGAGGGTAGATATAATAAAATTTGTCAGGGAATGCAGACCTCTGAACCTGTTTCACAGGTGGTGTTGCCTGAAGTCAACCCATGTTCCAACCAGACCATTCTTCCTCATTTAACATCAGGATTTGCTAGCTGATCACTTGGATAGTGACTGCCCTCTAACTAGGCTCATGTGTGAGCCATAAGATAAAGCTTGACTCTGAAAACCCTTGGACTTAAGCAATGCAGAGCCACTTAAAGATGACTTGAGACAAAATAAGATGACAGTAATTATGGTTAGAATACCTAATCTGTTCTGGATTCATAAGATGTTATAAAGTGGATTACACTGTTTAAAAAGCAGTATTTCAAGTTTCAACAAACAGTGGATCATGGCTCACAATAACAATGTATGAGAGACATAGATGCTGTGCTGCAGAAAGCTCCCTGTGTACTTCTGGCAGACTTCTTGCCCACAGGCAGTCTCTCCCATTTTCTGCTTTGGAGGAGAATTGAGGAAAGTAATTTCATTCTCTGGTTTATTTGCAGCTGTCTTTTGGGTAGTGGTGAGAAAGGGAATGGGTTTGCGTTCCAGTAGTGTTGCAGGTACACTGTATCGTTGTATTTAATGTCTTGGATTAGACAAGTTAAAAATGCATCTGTTCAGGGTGCTAAATTAGAAGTTCTGGTGACTGTATAGCCAGGCAAAAAAAGATGGTTTAGAGAATCAAGCCAGGTCTCCCAAATCAAAATGATGCCTTAAGGGGGTTTCCAGTGACTGACTTTATGGTGCCAGTTTATGAATTCTTAATCATCTTTCACGTGGCAGAGTGATTAATGCAACAGTTACTGTACTTTTGCAATAAAATTGTAAAAAAAGTGTGGGGGAAAAAAAGTGAAAGTGGAGTAGACTGATGTGGGTGGTAACAGTGGTGCTTTTTCTTTTCTTCCTTACTTCCCAGGACACAAAAGTAAACCATATTTTATAAACAATACCAGACTGACCCTTGCAGTGAAACTAAAGCTTATGTATAAATTATCAGGAATTTGTGCCTTAGATGTCGTTAGCTAAAGAAAATCTGAAATGTTGGAGTTGTCACAAGCCAAAATTGTGATTTCTTCACCAAAATAAAGAACATTTCTAGCTAGGGAAAAAAAAAAGTATCTTTAAATGTTGCTTGTTTGCATAACATAAAATTCTGACTCCACCCACATTCAGGCCTGTTTAACTTCAGCAGCATCTTTCAGTGTTAGTGTACATGACTTGAGAGGGAAAAGCTGCTTTACTCTTCCTTCTTGGACACAAGCTGAGTTTCAGGCCAAGTTTTCATGACTGGAATCTCCCAAGATGCTGTTTAGAGAGGCTGGTTTTTATTGCCTTCCACACTGCAGAATGCACAGAGGCTTAGAGGGATCCCTAGTATGTTTTAAGATTGAAACTAACTGTATATTTTTCAGTTGCTCCACCCATTAAAATGTTTCTGTGGCAGTGACTTGACCAGGAGTGTCTGCCTTTATCTCTGAAATGACAGAAATGCCCAGCCTACAGTGAAGTACTTGGTAGTTTATGTATTTACATATTCCTCAGATCAGCCTGGAGGCAATACTGAGCAGAGGTTGCCTCAGACATCAACTTCACATCTGGGGTGGAGAGATTCACGAGATGTCAGTGCCAGTATCTTTGCAGGGACTACTTTGTTTAGACCATGGTGTTCCTATTTGTCCAGAGTTGATACTTCAATTTAAAAACAAAAAAAAAAATCTGTTTGGCAAACTCAGAATCCAACCCTCAGATTTACTTTCAGCTTTAAAAAATGGGTATCATTGAGATTTATTTATGTATGCCTGCATATGAAAAATGATGGACTAAGATAGTGTTAATGGATATTTTGTCAGAAGAAAAAAATTAGATGCTTCTTTACTCTGTACAACTCTAGGACTTCTGTAGAAACATTTAAGTTGTTCCCTAGCTTAATGGTAATAAGAGTTTGGTTTTTGTTAGTCTACAAAACTGAAAGGAACCTTGTTGGTTAGGTGATGGACTTCCACATTGTGGTGAAACTGAATGTTCCCACTCAGAGGGAATTGTCCTGATCCTGATGTGTGGTGCTCTAGACTGGGGCCATGATGCATACATCTGATCCACTGCTTCTTTACTAGCCTGTTAGTCATTGAATATATTCCTCTGATCCTTAAAAGGGGTGCCACCTACTGTTATCTTGAAACAAAATTTATTGAAAAGGTGGATTTGCAAAATGCTGGCTTAAGTTTTTCAGTCTGGGTAGTGATGTAAAAACTTGCTACCTGATACCTTTGTGAAAAGAACATCATATGGAATGCTTTATGGAATACTTTATTGAACTATTTGCAATGTATCTTAACCAATTTTCAGATTCATATCTCCAAAGCCAGTCATAGCAGTCTTAGTCTTGTCTAACCTGCTACCAGTTGCCTTCTGATTTGACTGGATTATTATAACTGTGGGGTGGGTATGCACTGATGTTGAAGGCACATCATGGTGTGTTAGATACCTGAACCCTGCTCTGCTAGGCAGGGTACCTACACATATTAGATGGTGCCCTCTGTGGCATAATTTATGGTTTATTTGCAATGTAAACAAGCTTACTTGTATTGCAGGTAGCCTGTCAAGTTTGGGCTTCATTTAATTATGCATCTTTAGTGTGAAAACAAGCTGTATCTTGGAAAAAGTAAAACATTTTCTGTGGTTTCTCTTTTGGAAGAAGCAGCTGCTGGGAAGCACTTGAGCTCTGCTCTTCTTAAGTGCCAGTGAAAATGAGGATTTCTGTGCCTGGAGTGTTTTACTTTGTTTTCTGCTTGCCCACTTTCTTGTCCATGACTTTTCATTTGGGTTGTCCTGGAAAGATCAGTTCTTCCCAAACATGGAAAACTCAGAGGAGGAAACAACATATGAAAGTCACTAACTTGCACATAATAAGAAAATTCAGTACATGTGTTGTTGAATTGGCTTCCTCTTGGAAGAGGGGAATCCTCAGTGGCTTCCCCTCCCCTTGCTCCTGGGAAGCCTCCTTCAAAGAAAAAAGTCACAGGTGAATTTATTGTGAGATTATCTGAATAGGAATATCTTTCAGTGTGGTGTAAAAGACTTCTATACTAACAATGAAGTGTAGTAAGATTGTCTAGAGTGGGCAAACAAACGGTGTATCCTTGAACTGTGAGACACAGAGCTGTGAGATGCTCAGTAGGAGGCCGCTTTTTCTCTAGACACAGGAGAATCTGTTCCTTTTCTCCATGGGTGGTAGGCTGCTTGAATAATGGACATGGTGTTTTGTGGATCATAGCTTCCAAGGGAACACTGCAAATGGCAGTAATGCAGTGCAGGTTCCTCCCTTGCAAGGTGAGGTGGGGATGAGGAGCTTCCTGCTGTCCTGTCCCTAGCTTTTCAGTGTGAGAGGGCCTGAAATGATAGAGTCTTTACATGCGGGAGCTGGCAGGTGGCTTTTACTCATGAATGCTGATGATACATGTATGCAACTATGCGTTGCAAAGGGGAAAAAACGTAGTTTGTCCAGGCTAGAGGCCTAGGAGTTGTCATTTTTTATAAGAAGCTACTGCTTCTTAAAAATTAGATTTAATAATGTTTCCTCCTCTTTTAAATTCTTTGGACTATTAGGGTGTTTACATGGGTAATTATCACCTGTCAGGGGAATAGAGATTTAAGAAATATTTTATCTAAAGTATTAAATCTGTAGGTTTTCTTCCCACTCCTTTATAGCTTTGCATATATTTAAAAAAAATCAGGCTTAACATGTAACATTCTGCCAACTTCCTGTTGGAACAGAGTTTGACTCTGGCTACAAGCAGAGACATCCTGTTTTGCCGTTGTCACCTAGTTAACTGTCCTACTGTAGAAAGCAGTGTAATGAGAAGAGCTGGTTCAGTGGAAAAACGAATGCTATCAGCTTTACAAATGCCCAAAGAAGTGCAGTATAGCAAGGGAGGACTTAAAGTGAGGGATGTGCCACAAGTTTGTTATTGTCCTCAGAGAGTATCCTTAGTACTTGGCTTATGTAATGCCATTCCACTTGCTGCCTTGAACCATTACTTAGATTGACAATTAGATTAAAGGGATTTTCCTTTAACTATCCTCAAGATCTCCACCCTTCCAAAATTCTGCCTGTGATAGTACTCTTGAAAATGCTGTGTATGCTTAATGGCAAATAACAAAATGCTGAAAAAACCCATTCTAGTTTGGTTTCTGAGTTAGTGCAGCAGGTAGAACTGAGATTGTTCATGTCTTCACCATTGATACTTGTAGAATAAAATTTTACTAGTCTTACTCTTTGTAGTAATTTTTTCATTAACTAATGTCCCTGGGGAGCAATGAAATATGAGTTGTGTAAAAAGTCTATTAAAATACCAGAGGTAAGTGAGCTGTGAAGGTGAGAGAAACCCTCCTTACCTTCTTGCTTTTTTTTTTTCTTACAGCACTAAAGAGCATTGCTCTAGTGAGTAGCAAAAGGGGATCCTGTTTGGAGGTTTAATTAAAGCTAGTGAGCTTTACTGATGCTATCAATCAGCAAAGATTGAGAGGGGGCATGGTGCCAGACCATTTAGTGGTCTTGACAGGGTAATTAAATACCTCAGGACTGTATTGTCAAGGTAAAATTGAAGTGCTCTAGCAGATTTGAAGGAGAAGAACAATTTGTCTTGGAACAAAGGTAAAGGTGTTTTTTTCCTTTAAATTTCTGCAGGAGTTATATAAATGGTAATTATATGATCTTTTAGCTATATTACAGTTAAAGCTTTGACAGAATTTCCATTTTAAACCCCCTCCCCACCCCACACATTCATTTTCACCCCCAGCTAAAATTTGTTCTTCACTTGAAATTTAAATCCCTTCAGACTTTGAATGTTACTTAACTAGCTTATGCTGGGTGCTTGTTTTTCGTGTTGCTGAATAATATTGAGAGGAGGATTCGCTTGTGAATGCCTATTGCTGTCACTTGCTGTAAACTACACTACGGCCACACGGTTACTCATTAATGCCTAACCACTCTGAGGAAAATAAGTGTGTCAGACTGAACTACAAAATGTGCTAATCGCATCTTTGGCAACTACACAGATTGTTTTCCGTTTGGACCCCAAGTGCTGTGGTGCAGCTGATTAGAGTTTATTGCAAACATCTGTCCCTGTCTTCTTTAGGGCAGAGAATCCTTAGACCAATGCAGCTCACCCTAAGGCTGCTGAGCAAGATTGCAGCCAGAAACCTCACTGGTTCAGTAAGGTTCTTTTTGAGCCTGCATAGGGGGTTTCTGACACAGAAATGGAGATGTTAAAAGGGACCAACAGTACTGTATAGAGCTGAAGTAAGACTGCAAGCATTGCTCAGAAGCCAAGCTCTAAGCAGGTGAAAATAGCCAACAAAACCAACAAAGAACTGCTTGTTACTACTCAGATCAATGATGCATCTTTCTCTGCCCTCCACATGCTATGCAAAATCCTCTAAGGTAGGATATGGCTTTCTGCGCAGGTTCAGAATGGTGCATGGAGACCAGTCTGGAGTTGTTTTAAAATGCAGATACTTGTTTTCTCCATACAGTGCCTTTACTATTGTAAAAACCAGCTACATTTATTTTTGAAATTATTATGTCTTGAGATAAATTGACCTCTGAGCTAGTGGCTTTCAAGTTTTTTGACATATTGACACTCTTGAGTGTCTTTCATCCATACAGTAATATCATTTCTTGGAAGGTCGTAAGATACTCTAGTGAAGTGGTAACTGTGAGTGCATTGGATAGGTTTTATGCATTTCTATAAGGTGTTATCTGTGGAATGAATAAGGGAAGAGACACCCAAGAGATGTGCTTGCCAGTGTCTGTCATCAGCAGCAGCTTCTTAGACACAACATGGCGAAGTTAAAGTATACTTGTTACCTTAAGAAGGGAAAACTTGAACAGATTCACTTCAATTCCAAAACCAGAAGGAGAATTGGGATGTACTTTTTTGAAATTTTGTTCTTGCTCATATTATTCCTGTGAGGACTGGATATTATTCTGTGTACTCTTGTCTTCTAAAGTATGGGGTTTTTTGTTGGAAGGGTACGAAATTTGTGATGCTCTTACTGGTTGAGCATGAGTGGGAAAAGTGTTTGTCAAGTCAGAGTCAGGAATGCAAAATATGGACGGAAGACTTTATCATAAAGTGAGGAGTAAGAAACTGAAAATGTTTGGTGACTGGATTTCTTTTTGTTTCTCATCTTTTCTTTGTACTTAAATTCTAAGTTTATTATTTTTAAGGAGGTGATAGTTATGACTGTAGACTTTAAAATGTTCTGTTTTAAAGGCAGTGATTGTAGTGCATAATTCCCTTGTGTTTTAGTGTATAAAGAGGTCAGTGAACTTAATTATGGTCTTTCTCTTAGAAGTAGTATGATAAACTGGAAGCGTAGGTAAACTGTTGTACTATCTTGAGCACTTCTGAGAAAACATATGTTTCTGATTTTGTCTGTAGAGGGATTTCCAGTTGGTTAACATGTATGTTCTACTACATTTGCTTTTGTTTACTAGATGGCATTTTGGATCTTGTGTATCCACTTCAGACCAAGTCTTGTGAAAGCCTATTTTTGGTGTTCCTTTGTACAGCAGCATTTTTACAAGATCGTCGTCTTTGAACAGTGTACTGTTCATAATCAGTTATATCCTCAGGAGACTCCTAGTTGTCTTCCTCTCAGCTCTATAAAGGCTGGTCTTGAGTCTAAATTTGTCCTGGAAGCAGTCTGTCATAAGAGAATGCTGGCATAATGGAAATGTGTAGACCTTGAATCTAGCAGAGAAAAAGAGAAAAGAAAAAAATGACTGCAAACCAGAAACAAAACACAGAAACCTTTGCATCAGACAGACCCTTATGTCTTCATCAGTACTTATAGTAGAAAACAGAGGAGGAAAACCAGTTCACTCTTTGCAACATCAGTCTCTGTGGACACTTAATCTAAAATTTTGAGCCGTCCTCACAGAACATGGTAACCACTGCTCAGAGGTGTCCTCTGGCTAGATTGCTCTTTCTGTCTCTCACACTGCCTCTCTGAGAACACAAATGCAGCTTTTGCATAAGCTGACTGTAATCAAAAGATATTGTGGTACCATTTTACACTTGGCTCTTAGTCTAAGCAAGGCCGAAGACTGCTTTTTTTTCTGTAATGTTGCAAAGTCCTTATCTGGTACTGTGATATGCTCTGTAAAGATCCTTTCACTGCCTTTGGTCATGGCTTTGACTTTTCTCAAAGTCTAACCATGAAAAATTGTAAGGACTTTAGGGTTTTTGTGGTTTAAGACTCTTAAGATTCTTAATCCATGTCACTGATGTTTCCGAGGAATGTTTTCAGAGATCTGGTAGAACCATACAAACATACAAGATATCAGAAATAGTGCATTTTTTAAGTGTAAGAACAACTCGATCTGCACTTGCTTGCTGAGTCACACATTTATCACTCTTAGATGGAATAAATTCATGCACCTTTGAAATAGCTGCCCGCAGAAAATTCTCTTACAAATTTTCTAAAAAAAAAAACCACCAAACTTATTTAGAAGCCATGTTCCTCCTGAGATTTGTGAAACAAGGGGTTGTTTTCTGGTAACTTCTAAAAGTCAGAATAGGCCTGCTGATCTAGTTGAAGCACCTCCAGTACCCAAAGAAACCTTCTGTTGCTTGCAGACAGTGTTATCAGACATGCAGTGAACTCTAATTGCTAGTTTCTCTCTTACAAGAGAACCAAGGGTATAAATCCTTCAGGAGCAGGTTTAGCTGTTGGTCTCGGTCCAACTGGGGCCTGGGTGACACGCAAAAGAAAAACTCACACCAGTTTGTTGAAGGGGGGGCATTGCCAATAGCAAAAGCTGCCACATTAAGTGCAAGCTCCCAGTTTATTATCACTGGTTTACATAGGCTCGTTTTTACTTTTACAGTCTACTGACCTTCAGGTTTTGTCTGTTTACTGCTCATATGCTCACCATGCATTCTGCAGGCGGTGTTCCAGCCTGCTGTTTCTGATGCTCGCAACATGGTGTTCTGAATGTTGCCTCAGTTTCCCACAATCATTCTCCTAACCTCAAGACCAGTTTACGGTTTGCTAACCACTAGTTCTTAATTCCCACATTTAGCTGCTGGGAACTGCTACGCAGAGAGTGATGCCTGATATCTCATAAGGATGTCACTACATCATGACCGCTGCTTTTCCAAATCAAGTTGTGCCAGGTATGGTTTAGACTAGATATCAGGAAGCATTTCTTTACAGAATGGGTTGTTAGGCTTTGGAATGGGCTGCCCAGGGAGGTGGTGGAGTCCCCATCCCTGGAGGAGTTTAAGAGTTGGGTCAACATAGCGCTGAGGGATCTGGTGTAGCTGGGAACTGTCAGTGTTAGGTTAATGGTTGGACTGGATGATCTTCAAGGTCTTTTCCAACCTAGATGATTCTGTGAATGTGTTATCCAGGGGTGTGAGGCTTGAGCTAGTATCAAGGCTCCTTGAATCCAAAGCAGAGGGCATCCATCTAGCTAGGTACTTTCAGCATAGGGTGCAGGAGGGAAAAGAACCCATTAAAAGTTTCTTTTGAAAACTGTAGCTCTGATCAGGCCTGTTATTGCTATGTGTATTGAATTTGATACCATTATTGATTGATATTGCTCCTTCCTAGTGATGAGAACTGTCCATATTTTACTGAAGAGCTCATGTCATAATGCCTTGATGGTGATAGGGAAAATGAGTTGTTGACTTATTGATGAAAGACCAAAGGTTCATCTTACCTATGTCAACATGAGTGCTCAGTTGTTTTACATAGTGAGTCTCCAGCATACGGGAAAAGATCTTGGCTTCACAAGGAGGTATTTCAGTACTTCATTTCAAGATAACCTTGGGAATAGTACTGGGAAAAAAGCTTCCCAGATTGGAGAATCCCAGTACAATGTACAAAACATTTTGTCTCAAGAAGAACTAATTATGAGCTTTATCAGCTTCTCTGTCTGGTTGTCTTTAATGTCACTGCTGTCCTAGGCCTCCATTGGTCATCCTGTCCAGATGAAACCTGCTCATAGTCTGAGCTCCTCTTAAAACTTGCTTTGCTGTGCTTAACCTGCTGCTCTCCATGATTTAATAATGGCTAAATCATGTCCTGTTCTGAAGAAATAGCAGAGGTGAGAGGGAAGACTGGATTAAAATGCTAAACTGGAATTTAAAGCCAGAATTGAAACCAGATTTTTCCTTAGATTTAATGCTGATCAAAATAATCTGAGCAGCTAGCTCAGTTTCCTAGATTTGTTGTGGAGCTAGGGCTTTTGACCCACTGCCTGCTGTAAAGTGGGGTGTGTGTGGAGCCTAGTAGTGCAAGTGGCTGTGGTGGTTGTTTCCTGACGGATGAGTCAAAACATTGTCGAAGAGGAATGAAAGTAAAAAATCTTTGAGCTCCAGTGCTCATTGTATCAGCAGTGCTCTTCTGTGTCCAGTAACTAATCTGAAAATCGGTGGAAGCTTGAGATGCTGGACACCTTATATCCAGCGTCCTGTGCACTAACATGCTCAAGAGTGAAGATGGTAAATATGTAAAGGTGAAAGACTTCTGTGTTAGTAGCTATCAAAAGCTGTAAGAGACTACATCTGTAAGGAGGTTTCACTTTATTTCAGCGGAAGTTACCTGTAGAGAAGTCATTGCTTAGTTTTGCGAAACACATTCCTAGAGTTTTTTTCCCCAACTCAGAAACCTTGTTGAGTTCGTATTTGTGAATCTTAATAGGTGTGGTGTGGTATATTTAGCCTACAGTGCTTTGGCAAATTCATACTATCTAGATAAAATTATTCTAGTTCATAGGAAGAGCTTTATAAAATACTGGTTGTCCTGTGTTGGCTAGTCATGCTCTTGTCAACTACTATGCCCATCAGTAATCACTTTGAACATCATATTTTAGGCCTGCTTGTATGACTGTAAAGGGACTGGAGCTTCAACACTGTTATGGCTGGGCTGCTGATTTTGGACATGGAAATGGCTACCCTGCTCAGTAGCTGTCCTTGTGTGCCAGGGTTGTGGGGGATCCTTTGACAAGGGTGCATCTAGTAACATTACTCTGGCTGCAATATCCTGAGACAGCCACTGACTTCACAGGTCCCTTTTATATAAATCCTCTCCTGGGCAGTCCTTGAAGAGAAAGCTCTGGTATCAGGGCAGTATATTGGTGAGCTAGTCGCTCAAGTGGAGACATCATGATTCCCCACCCATTACTACTTCATGGCCAGACCTGTTTCTAGTGGTCTGTTTTGTGGAGGAACAAACTGTCAGGTTGGTCTGTTCATGCCCTCAGCTGTGTGAGTGCAGAACAGATGTGAATCCCGTGGCTGACCTCAGGCCTGTGACTCTGGCACTTACTGTAGCTGTTAAAGTTCTTCATGAGACATGGACTAAAATAGCAAAAACTCTTTTGATGGTAGTGCTGAAATGCTGTTGCTTCTATGTTTGCTTTTTCTGTGTTACCTCTTGCAAGGCAGGCTGTAAAAGCAAAGCCTGTATGGCATATGGTTATATTTTTTAGCTTAATCTACACACATAAGTGAAGCTGTGTTCAATAGTATGTTTTTGCAGTTCCACAGAGTTGAGTCTAAATTGCCTTTACAGAGGGAAGTCTATTGTGTTTCCAATTTGCTTTGCTTACAGAAACAAATGCTGCTGTGAGCTTACACCATGAACTTAAACTCAGCACAGAGTGTACGTGTTTAACAAGGCAGTTGTGTATAGCGGAAAAAGTGGCCTTCAAGCTTTGTTTGGAATGGAACTATCTTTCATTTGAGGGAGGGCAGAAAGGAAACTTGATGAATATACAGTAGTGTACTCTCCTGTTTCGGACAACTACCTATCACTGGCTAGTGACAGCTGAGAGCTGGTCTCTGCTGTGTGCTGCAGCATCTTGTTACTAGAAATCAAATTAAGAAGAAGAGTTCTTGAGTCATGGTGTCTCATATACTAATTTAAGTGCAAGTTAAGAACACTTGCCTGGCACGATGGTCTCTGAGAACATTGCTGTAACAAAAATAAATACATCCTTGTTTTCATTGTGTTTGCTAATGGGGTTGGTATATTCCTAATGTATTCCCTTGCAGGAAGGATTAACCCATTTTAGTCTGCACGGACTGGGTGGTAACTTATTTAGATTTTTTTTCCACTGAAACATGGCTACTATCCATAAGGCAAACAGTGTTCTAAACTGAAAGTTTACTCTGGAAGTTATTGAAAGTAAGGTTTACATGTATTGAAATCCTTATTTTGACATTTAAAGATTTCAGATTTGAAGACTTACAAGAATACCTTAAGTATAAGTGTTTAGAATTTAAAACCTTTCTCTGAAATCTCTTGCAAGTAATATAAACACTCTGTTTCCTGTAATACTAAGCTGTAAGATAAAAAATACGGCGCTGAGGTCTGTAAAGATAGTAGCAGATAGTAAGAAATGGAAACATTCATTCGTAGGGACTGGGTCTCTTTATCCTTTTTGGCAACTTCTTTGTTTAACCTGCTAACTTTCACAGTTTTGACTTGAAGATTGTAAATCAGTTCATCTTGATATTATGAAATATTAAAGTAGTGAAAATACTTGGCTTTGGTGTAATGTTTGTATTGCTAGAAACAAGTGTCTTTCCTACTAACTGCAGTGGAAAACTCCAGTAAAACTGCTTTTAAATTGGTGTCTCCAGAGTATCTGTGTTCAGTGTTGTACAGCGTGTGTCATCATTAAATATTGAACACTGTAGGCTTTCTGGCTGCTTCTTGACTTGCATTGTGTTCAATGGTTTTGACATTGCATAACCTTGATGTTTGTTTATTAAATATTCACCTGTTGAAGTAGCTGTGGAAGTAATACTTTACCACAGCTATTAATTCAGTGCGTATGGTCTTTGAAGAAACTGAATCTATAACTGTCAGCAAGTAATTACTGAATGAGCAAACTGACAGGATACAAGTGGGGAGATGAATCTGGAGAGTCTGTGCTTTAAATCTGTATCACAAGTGAAATAGCTGGACTTTGACATCAATAATGAATAGAAACTGTATATCCCATAGCCTGCAAGCTTCTGTTGCATGGGAATTAATTCTCTTGCACCAGTAACGTTTTGTGGTATCCTTGTTTGTCTCTAGTGATGCTGACTTGCAGTAATTACAGATTACTAATAATGTTTTGCCAAAGAAGACCAAGCTTCAGTTACATTGGGTTTCTGAACCTCTGTGTTTCTTTCAGACTTCTTGACTGGCCAGAACTTCTGGTGCTTAGCAAGACAGCTAGAGATAGTGTTTGGATATTGGTAGTGAAGTACTGATTTTAATTTAATGTATGTTGTTCGTGTGACTAATCTGCCCAGATCCAGTACACATCAGTTAGGATACAGGAGTAGTCACTGGGATACTTTCCACACAGAGTAATCTGTGATTGGTGCATGTTCTTAGATGTGAAGAATACCTTGTAAACACCCTTGAGGAATTTAAAGGGAATGACACTGGAACTGAACCTGTAATGTTAACATCTACTGGTTAGAGCTTATTACTTTTCTTTACTTACTTTCTTTAAATTACACAGTGTAGACCTTGACTGCTATGTCAGACTCTTCCAAACAGCATTTACCAGCTAGAGCATGGACAATGGACATCACTGGATCAACTGTCACCATGAAAAAAGTTATACTCATTTGATAGAGGAAAAGTGAGAGGATTTTTACAGATACTGTTTTATATCTTGACAGATACCACGTTCTGTAGCATGAGGTAAACTTCCTGCAAGTTAGCAAACATTTTTGTGCATTTTCCCTCTTCTGAGGGGCTCAGATTGAGTTTATATCCGTGATGAGTGACAGCATGTGTCCACCAGTGAATTCCCCTTTGGAAGACCGTGTTGCTACTTTGATTTCCTCTTAGAAGGAATAGGGGGGAAATGAATGGGGGAAAATGACTGTATCGCTGGTTTTATACAAAAAGGTGAGTGGGAATCCTTTGTCCTGGCTTTGTTACCTTCACTTGAATCAAATTACTTCCAGACTCCGGGTGGAAGTCCCATTTCAAAGAATTTCCTTAGGATTTATTACATATTGTTGCAGAATCACAGAATGGCTGAGGGTTGAGGCACCTGTGGAGGCCTCTAGTCCAACCCCTTGCTCAGAGCAGGTTCACCATAAGCAGGTGGCTCAGACCTGTGTCCAGTTGGGTTTTGAACATCTCCAGGGTTAAACTCTGTGATTTGAGTAGTTTCTTACAATGCATAACCACCCTTTACCATGAAGAGTTGTTTTATTATGTAATGAAAACTATATGGAATTTCTAAATGAACTTTTTCTGTGTTTCAGTTTGTGCTCATTGCCTCTTCTCCTATCACTTGATATCACAGATGAGAGTTGGACGCTATCTTCTTTACTCCCTTCATTAGATTTTTATGGCTAAGATCCTGCTGAGCTGCCTTTCTTCCAGACTGAGCAGTCCCTACTCTCTCAGCATTTCCTTGCATCAAAGACACTTTCAGTTCCTTAATCACTTTTGTGGCTGTTTACTGGACTCACTCTGGCTACAAATACCAGTATTGAGGGACCTAGAGCTGGAAACAGCCCCATGCCCCCCCAAAGTGTCTCACCAGCAGTACTGAGTAGAGAGGAAGGATCACCTTCCTTGACCTGCTGATAATGCTTCTACTAATATAGGCCAGGTGACTGTTGGCCATCTTTGTCACAAGGGTACATTCTGCTGGCTAATGATCAGCTTGGTGTCTATCAGGACTCCAAGGTCCTCTGCCAAGCTGCTTTTCAGTCGGTTGCCTCCCAACATGTACTGTTACATTCCTTCCCAGAGGGAGGACTGCTTTTCTTTGACCTCCTTTGAGATTCCAGTTTACTGAATTCTACAGTCTTTTGAGGTCTCTCTGGATAGTAGCACAACCCTCTGACCTATCAGCCATTCTTCTGAGTTTTGTATCATCTGTGAAGTTTCTAAGGGTGCACTCTGCCCATCATCCAGGTCACTAGTGAAGATGTTAACCAATATTGGATCCAGTATTGGAGGCCAGTGATTAGTGTCCAACTGGATTTCATGCCACTGTTGGCAACCCATAGAGCCTGGCAGTTCTGCCAGTTTTCAGTCTGTCACTGTCCCACTTAACTAGTATGTACTTGATACTGATGTAGTAGGTGTACTTAATGTGCACTTCATGAGGGATATTGTGGGAGAGAGTCTCCGTTCTTACTAACGTTGGGACAAACAACATTCACTGTTCTCTTTGTCCACCATGGCAATGTCATTGTAGAAAACTATTAGGTTGGTCAGACATGATTTCCCCTGTATAAATTCATGCTAACTACTTGCAGTCACCTTGTGATTCATGTGACTGGAGGAGATTTTCATGATTCATTCCTCAATCACTTTCCTAGGGATTGAGTTGAGATTGACTGGCCTGTAGTTGCCCGGAGAGCAACAGTTTCTTGCTGCTCTTGAAAATGGGTGGTATTTCTTTTCACTCCTCAGAAACCTCCCCTGTTCCCCCTGAACTTTCAAAGGCAGCCAGGAGTTGCTTTGCAATGACATCCATTGGTTCCCTCAGCTCTTGCATGTACAGCCTTTCAAGGGCCATGGTCTGTGCAGTTTAAGTAATTCTCAGTGTGATCCTCCTCCACTGACAATAAATATTCCTAGTCCCAGACTTTCTACTGTCTTGTTCTGTACAGGTCCTTTTTTTTTGCCCTTCAGACCTCTTGCCAAATGCAAATTCAGGTGGGCTTTAGCTTTCTTAACCTCATCTGTGCATGATTGGACACCATTTATATCTTCCTACTTTCACATCCTGTACACAGCATTTTTATGTTGGAGTTTAATCACTTGTTTGTCCAGGCAGACTCCCAGACACCTTTGCTTCATTTCCTGCTTGCTAGGATGGACCTTTGGCTTGGAGGTGATCCTTCAGTCACTGGAAGTTGGTGAGCAGGGACATCAACATGGTTCCTAGACCTATAAAGCTGTTCCAGCAGCTTGCTTTGTAAGAACTGTGGTATCCATGCTTGTGCTGCTGGGCTGTGGTAGTCACCAGGGAGGTCCATCAGAACAATGTATGGGTAAGTTCATTCTTAGTACTGCTGAACTTGAACTGCAGATCAGGCAGACCTTGTGAATTAGTTACTTGCTTCTAGCCTATCTTAGCATCACTGACCAGGAGGGAAAGAAGTTCTAGGTATTGCGTTGCCTCACAGGACACTTGAGATATTTCTTTGCTTTTTTTATTTGTGTGTCTTTTTCTCTATTCATAAAGAACTCCTTCCTTAGTTCTGGTCACGTTGTACTTCCTCATTTTTGTTCTATCTAATGTGTTGAATCAGAACAACTTTGACAGCAGGGAGCAGCTGGATAAAAAAGTCCAATTACTGCATTAGATTGCTTAGAAAATGGAGCTATTTAATCTACCAACATCTATAGAACAAATTTTAGAGCAAAGCCTAGGTAGTTTGTAGACTGAGAAAACAGTAGCACCATAAAGTACAGCTTAGGGGCTTTGGCAAGCCTCTGGTATGGTATATTCAGACACACTTCTCTTGTCCTGCTTGAAAGGAGTTTGAGGTTTACATTCTGCAACATCTGTTATGAGTGCTTGCAAGCGTGCATGCTTAGAAAACAGCTTAGTAACAGGTGTTTATCTGAGTGCAAAACTAATATAAAGTCCACAATATCTCCTTAATCTTCAGCAAACTATGGGGTGTTTTTTTTAGTTTCTTAGTAGTGAAATTTTTGACCACCAATTGCATAGCATTCTTATTAAATAGAAAGATAAGTCAATATTTTTCTTGCTTAGCTGATGGTCACTTTGAGGAGTTCTGACTTCTCTCCAGAGGACCTGACCAAATGCATACATCAAGAAAAACTTGTGTCTAACAGCTTATATCTCCTGCCCTGTGTGGCATGGAGCTTTTTTCTTGAAGCTCATAGCCAAGTGGGCAAGTAGAGCAAGTTCCTTCATTCCTTAGCTGTTGTATTTTTCTACCTCTTGGGTACCCATCACTGTCCTTGCTACTTCTTTGGCTGAATGCAGGCAAGCTTTATTCTCTGTTTTCCTGTCTCTGGTGCAGCTTACCTCTCAGACTCTCTGCACCTGGGAATATCATAGGTGTATACTTTTGCCTGTAGAAAAGTAGGAAAATTACTCAAGATCTAGAAACAGTTCTTTCAAAATTGAAGTGTATGTAGTGTGAGGGTTGAATATACAGAATTAAAAAAGTATTGGTTTCAAACACAGCTTGCAAGTATAGGTCTTTGGCTGCACAGCCATAGACTGGTAGCAGATTTACCATTTCAAGAAAAAGAACCCTGTTTTTACAAAGCTCTGGTGTTAAACCCTTCAGCGCAGAACTGGCAAAATCAGTCACTTGACTCAGCTGTGTCAGAATCTACCATACAGCTGGTAGCTGAAGTCAGATTCCTCTTATTTTGTTATGACTTGCAAGACATTGCTTTCCCTGTATCTTGATTTTTGTAGTTTGACTGGCACTCATTGTCATCGACTTTGCAAATACTCGTTTCAGGAAAGGGGATGGTAGTTAAACAGCAAAATGGTTACAGTAGTGTCTCTCCTTTCCTTTCTTCCTCTGAAAGAGCTACTGTCGCTCATGAGATTTAGACTTGAGTATTGAATCTACTCTAACAAGTTTTAAGAAATCATTATTTACATATTTGCCTTTCCTGAAGGACCTGTTAAATTTTGCATCTAACTTGTGAAAGGCTCTTGGGAATCAAGTATTCTGTCATGCACAGGAACATGACTGATGTTCTTGTAACATTTATTAACTGGTGTCTCGTTTCCAGGAGTCTACAAGACTTCATCACTGCTGTAATTTAAAATGGTGCTGTGTAGTATATGGATAAATTACTTATGATGCTGCGAAATTACCATAATCACTTTTTACTACTCCAGTTCTGATAGAGGCTTCCTATAGAAGGGTTAAAAGGACTGAAGTCCTGAACCCTCTTGCTATGTGAGTCTGACTAGCTAGTAGTTGATAATGTCTTCTAGGAATAATCCTATGTTGACTTTCTTAAATGGCAAGAATTGAGTCAAAATAGAAAATAATCTATTGATTCCCAGGTAGTCTAAAAAAATTAACTACTACTTTCTGTTCACGCTGTATCTTGACAAAATTGCAAAAAATATCAGACATTTTTAAAGGGGAGAAATAAGACACTAATAACTTAATTTGAAAATACCCATTGTCAGTGTGTGTGACTGGATTATAGAGGAGGTCCCTGTGACATCAGAAGCTGAGATGGAGAGGTTTGTACAGAGTCATATAGCAGGTTCCTGCCATGACCAGATGTCAGGAATATTTTTTTTAGTATTTGGGTCTCTTTTAGGTTGACTGCTTTTTTACACTTAGACACTGAATCCATTTTTGCTAAAGGGTCTGTGGCTTTCTACCTGGCACTTTGGTGGTAATTTTCATGAGCTTGTCTGTAGACATTTCCCTACTGTTTATTTCTAATAATATAAAAAAGCAAGGGGGCATGTAGAAGAAGGAAGACTCAGTGAGCTCAGATCCAGTGGAAAATAAACTGTTCTGCAGTTCAGTTTTACCAGGTTTGAAACAAACTGCATGGAAATTGGGAAATTCTGTCATTCCTGCCATAAAACTGGACACTGGCAGCTTTTCTATTATGATTAAATTGGCACATCTTCACAAAAAAGGTGAATTAGGAGAAAAGACTGAGGCTTATTCCCAGCTGCCTTTGTGAGAGATGGGAAGACAAGGACTTTGAACACAGGTCTCCAGTTCTTGTGTGGCTCTTGTATTATGGCTCAACAGAGCTGGATGTTGGATAGCATGCTATCTTGGACAGCTCTGAGTTTTGTAGGTCAGCCCTGTTCAGCAACTTTCGGAAGATACCTTGCACAAAGCCTCTGGGTAGAAGGTTGAATCACCACAGCAGTGTTCAGGGGTACTGTTTGTTCAGGCTCTGGTGTGTTCTGTCTCAATTGCCTTTTTTGTTTCACTTCCACGGGAGTCTTAAGAGTGTGCTGATCTGTGTGGAAGTGAGATGGGAGGATTTGAAAAGAAATATCAAGGGATTAGGCAAATGATACATTTAGAGTTAAGTTCCAGCTGCCCAGAGCTGGCTGATCCTGCATTTCAGGGAGGGAAGGAAAGGGAATAATCTGACCACTTCTTGAGGGTCCTTTTTACCTTCACGTTTTATACAGTTAAAACCCTAGATTAAGTGTTTTGTCCTGTTCCACAGGCATAGATGTCTTGTTCTAATCTTTCTTGTAATAAGCATAAACCACTTGTACAAACTTCCATGGGAAGTACTGAACTCTTGAACATGCTGATTTTTCAGCGTGTGTCTAAAGGGTTGAAGAATCTAATTGATAATCTTAGTAAAATATTTCTGACTGATACTTTGAGGCAGCAGGCAAAAACTTCTGTCCAAAAGGGCCTGAGGAGCTCGCTTTTACTTGGCATTTGGTTCTAAGACACCTGTGTTGCAGGAATTGGTGAGCTGCTGAACAGCCAAAATCCAAGTTACATTCCTACTTTTGCCATTCATTCTTAAGCCTATAAAAGTGACATAGCAGAGTTTGTCTTCAGCTCGTGAATGACTGTGTGTCATTTGATACCAAGTTTAACACATGTACTAAAGGCACAGCACTTGAAAAACACTTGCAAACCTCTTAAGTGCTCTGGACTGTCTCTCTGTGGTTTTGACCTAGATCTGAAACTGAAATCTTTATTCCTTGTATTTTTCAGGGATAATAAAATGTTCTTGGATCTTCTTAAATTTGTCTTTTTAATCTTATAGTAAGCTGACTGAAAACACTTTTTCTCCACCGGGGCTTGCTGGACTGTGTACCTAGCTTTTCTCCTTTACGTGAAAGTATTCCTTAATTTATATATGAGGTCATGTAGTCACCTTCTGCATGGTCTATGTTTTATTCCTTCAGTGTTTTCACAGAAGCCAGCACCAAAAAAGATAACTACCATTGCAAGATTAACTTTTCTGTCTGCCCTTAAAAACATTTCAGTGTCTCAGAACAAATGATGCTGTCCTATTTCAACTTATTTAAAGTGTCTTATTTCTAGGGTTTTTTATTTTATTTTTCCTAAGGTTTCCTATGCGCGACCAAGTTCGGCTTCTATCAGAGATGCAAATTTGTATGTTAGTGGACTTTCAAAAACAATGACCCAGAAAGAACTAGAACAGCTCTTTTCCCAATATGGACGCATTATTACCTCTCGTATTCTGGTTGACCAAGTCACTGGTAAGTAGGCAGTTTTGCACTTCCTCTCACTTTTGAACTGGCGGTTTAAGAAATATTTTGCATTTCAGTACAATTGTCTTGTCTCTAGAATGTATGAAAGGTTAGAATGTATGAAAGGTGTATGTAGGCCAGCAAATGCAATTTTCTGCTGGAATTGTTCATAAATATGCATGTACAAAAATAGATTGTGGAGCGTACTGAGCCAGCTTGAGTCATTTCCACCCTGAAGGTGCAGGTTTGAAGCCTGTTTCATGGCTTGTAATAAATTTACAGTTGCTATAATCTTCTTTTCCAAGCTGCTACGCAAAAATAGTCCCTATGCACTTTATGAAATGCTTTTAAACATTTTTTTAATAAAAATAAAATTTTATGTAAAAATGCACAACTGGTTCTCTGAGGCTAGGATTACAAAAGATTCAGACTGATAATTGCTGTTAAGACTGTTTTCAAGGTTGCCTCGTTAACTTTGGGACCACTGAAGAACATGAACTTTGAGTTCCTTGGGAGCAGATAAGGTCTGTGCTTAGTTCCTTAAAGAACTAAGCTCTAGCAGGCTAGTTGCCTTGTCACAGTATGTGTCTTAACCAGGAACCAGTCTCTGGTTACTCTTCAGACTTGGACAGTAATGCATGGGTTTTTGCTGGCTCAAATGGCTGATCTTGAAGAGCTTTATACTTTGCTGCCTTAACCTGCTTCCACCAGGCTTGTTCCAAAAATGTATACTTGGCATTTCATTTGATTACTTGACAGAAGTATTGAGTGTGCAAAGCAAAACACAAAGGAGCAGGGCTCTCCAAATTCTCATCTTTCAAAAAAACTAGGGGTGTGGGGCAGAAGAATCCATTTATTCACATAATTATTCCCTGAATAATAGGCTAGTGTGGATTTTTTTTTGTAGTTGTGTCATTTGGGTGACAAATAGCTTTTGGCTGTATGAGGTCAAAGTGTTCAAACAGTCTTACCTTGAAAGCATTGTGCATGCCACTGTTTGATACTTAGCTGACTTGTAGAGGACCTCATATATATTCCTTTGCAATTCCACTATCTCAATATTGACACATAATACTTAGGGAGTGTTTTAATAGTGTGAGTTGGTGAGACTGAAGAGAGGCAGAGAAAGGAAAGCTAAAGGCGCAGTAGTGACTTGCAGAAGCAGCAGATTTGCAGGTCAGATTTCTGGTCTTTGTGTAATAAATAGCTGTTTACAGTATGTTCCTGTATATTCATACATAGAAATGGTGGGATTTGACAATGGGCCAAATAAGTAAATGTGGTTAAACTTACGTGTACTGTAATTCTAAATACTCATAATTCTAGTACATGCACAGTCTGGTTTTCAGGTTTAAGTTTTCTTTCCTCCTTCCTAGTAATTTGGAAGAGGTAGGCTCAAAGCGGTATGAATAATAAGGTTGTGACACAGACTGACAGATGAAAAATGCAAAGTGGAAGTTGTGACATTTGCCTCTTTAAAGCTTTCTTATGCCTGCTCATTGTCACTTTGATGGTTTAAATCATCACTGTTTATGAACAGAATGCATTTCTTGTTGTTAATGATTAATGTTCATTGGCTCAAGTATTGATACCTCAATGTGTTTATATTTAACCCACAGTATACATTTTTGAGGTGCAGTGTTCTTAAGACCTTTCATAAACACTTGGTGATCCCCTTGCATGTTGCCTTTGACTTTTCTGTACCAAGGAATAGTCTGTGGCCCAAGAAAAGTTTTATTCAAAAATAACACCTACAAATGTATGGTGGTTTGCTGAAACTGAGTCTTTACTTGAAAGGTAATAGTTAAAAAGAGTGTTTAAAAAGGGCTGTAATTTCCATTACTGCAATTTAGAACCTGCACTTCATTCTTTGTCCTCTCAGCATATTTGCTCCAAAGAGAACGTCAAAGGGTGCTGCAGGAAAGCATAAGCCATTTCTTGCTGCTAGGGAGCAGGTGACTAAGCTATTCACAGAATTTCTGTGCATTTACATACTGCAGAGTAGCATGAGCTAAACAGAGGTTCCAGCACAGCTGGCTCTGAGTTCATCTCCCCCCAAATTGCTTTGTTTCAGAATTACTCTTTGATGTGCTAGGTTTAAGTTGTCTTCGCTGTGTTTTTCCTCAACCTTACAAGCTTTCTATACAGTGTATCTTATGTAAGTTAAATTTAAGAATAAAAATAAAAAATTCCAGTGGAAAAGTCATACTTCTTTGGCAACAGCTTAGTGCTAATAAGCTCAAAATTATCTAGCAACTGGCCATTAACATAGCAATTGGCTGTGAAAATCGAATGTTAAGACCTAATATTCCAAAGTCTCTGAATTAATTATTATATGCTTCCTTCACCCTCTGCAGGGGTATCAAGGGGTGTGGGGTTTATCCGATTTGACAAGCGCATTGAAGCAGAAGAAGCTATCAAGGGCTTGAATGGCCAGAAACCTACAGGTGCCACAGAGCCCATCACTGTAAAGTTTGCTAACAATCCAAGCCAAAAAACCAGTCAGGCCATTCTTTCCCAGCTGTACCATTCTCCAAACAGAAGGTATCCAGCACCTTTAGCTCAGCAGGCTCAACGTTTTAGGTAAGTCTGTACAGTACATACTTGTGTGTGACTGTGCTGGAAGCCACATGATCCATCCCATGGGCCTGTTTGTTTCCCTTCCCTGCTTGTGTGATTTCTGTGTGTGAGGGAGACACATGAAAATGTTGAACTTCAGCTATGCTTCTGTAATACAGTTAGACGCAAAAATGCATTTCATTCTATTGGTAGCATTTCAGTATCTAATAAACCTACTTAAACTGAGATGACATCTTTTTCTTCTACACAGTCACTAAAAAAAAATCCATTTCTAAAGGTTACATTTAATTCCTTAGATTCTTGTTGATCAGTGTGCAAGTTGATTCAGTTAACATTGACCTAGGCAATTCAATTTTCTTAGCCATATGGCATGCCATAGCCAGCCTCCTCTTCCCCACCCCCTATCTTTCCTCCCTGTTCTGGCTATCAGTTTTTTTCCTAGTTAGTTCTCTGAATCCTGCATGCCATGCTTTGTCTTCCCTTATTGCAAACTTTTGTAATGAATATTATTCAGATATTTTCTGCATGTGTTTTTACGGCTGTATATTCCCATCATGTTGAAACTACAGCCATATTACAGCCCTGTGATATGTAGTGTGTTGAGGACAGATGGTGAGAACAAAGTGAAACAAATATTTCATTATCTACATTCATGAGTGCCTCGGATTTTTCAGTGATTTTGATCGTTTCTTCCCACCCTCTGCCCCTGGGCTATGTGACTGGAATGTGTTAAACAGTAATACACTTAAACATTTTTTAGTTTACTTTTTAAGAAATAAACTCTTCTAACAGTTTGCTTCAAAGAGCATATACCAAACTTAAAAAGCTCTGCATTGGCTACCCTCCCCCTCAGACCGAATATTCACAGTTCATGGACTGCAGTTGTGGCAGAACTTCTGAATTCTTTTCTTCAACTTTTCAGCCATACATGCTGAAAGTCTCTCACAGGTGTAAATGTCAGCACTAGAGTGGGCTTTCTACCCTAAGGGAAGAGGTAACCAATTCATTATTTGGTGGAGTTTCTTATAATTTATTAAGGAATAAAAGGGTTAACTTAAACAGTGTGTAGGCTTGCCACTGTTCCATAGGCAGAGCATAGGGGCAGAAATTACACTTGGAGGATGGACCTAAGGGTATTATGAAATAAGGTCATGAGGGAATTGTTGTACAGCCTGTGTGTTACAGCATTCAACATACTCTGGCAAGTCTAGACTGCTGACTCATTGAGTTTTTCAGGGTGCACTTTTCCCAGATACTTGGCTGTGTTTGATATTGGTTATTCTGGCTAGGGTAGCATCTGTATTTAGCTGATAATCCAGATAGATCTGTTAGGATTTGTAAAAATTCTACCAACTTCGAGTTTTTTCTTTGGATAGGACCTGAAAAGTTCCTTGCAGTTAATTTCAATAGCATACCCCCGTCCTGCAACATTAGGCTTTGAACCTTAAAGATTTTATTTGGTTGTGTATTTTTATGAATGCCTGTTTAAATTTTACTGGAAATGTTTTTCTGAGATACTGAATGTAAAGTAATGCCTGAGGCGACCATAAGAGCCATTGTGATTTGCTCCACTTAAAAACTAAGTAGGTACCAAGTCTGCAGTGCACAGGAGGGAGAGTAAAATCCTGCTCACTTCTGTTGATGTGGATGGAAGAACAAGGTTGAACTGACTGGTAAAAAGGTAAACTGGGGCAGCAGAAAAAAAATATATTTTTTTAATTAATTTTTTTGAGAAGGTCTTCAGTCTTCTCTTTCTTCACTAAAAGAGACAACCTTGCTGAATTTTAAATTTTTGTAACTGTTAGCATCTTTTTTGGCTTTTTAGGTCTTTGCTGTTACTGAAGCATTCTATGTCTGATGCTTCAGAACTCTCATGTCTTTTATATGCAAGAAATCTTAGCTGTTGACATTTCTGTCCTGGTTTGAACTCAGAGGGCAACTGAACACCATGCAGCTGCTTGCTCCTTCCTTCCCCCTCAGGAATGGGGAGGGAAAATAAAACAAAAGGCCTGGGAATTGAGGACCAGAAGGGATGACTCACCAGTTATGGTTGAGGGCAAAAGACAGACTTGCTAGGGGAAGAAAAAGAACATCAATTTAACACCACCACCACTTAATCTTCCAGTCAGAGTAGGAGAGTGAGAAATACAACCCCAACTTAAAAACACCTTCCTGTCCCAACCCCTCCCTTCTTCCTGGGCTCAGCTTTGCTCCCAATTTCTGTCCCTCCTACCCCTCATGGGGGGAGGGAATGGTAGTTGTGGTAAGTTCATCACCCTTTGTCTCTGCCAGTCCTTCCTCCTCACAGGGAGGACTCCTCACACACTTCCTCTGCTCCAGTGTGGGGTCCCTCTCATGGAAGACGGCCCTCTGTGAACTTCTCTGACATGAGTCCTTCCCACAGGCAGCAGCTCTTCACAAAATGCTCCAGCGTGGGTCCCTCCCACAGACTACCCCAGTACGGGCTTCCCTCAAGGTTCTGGCCTTCTCCAGGCACAGCCCCCTGCTCCACTGTAGGGTCTTCCATGGGCTGCAGGTGAGCATCTGCTCCACTGGTGACCTCCATGGGTGCAGGGGCACAGCCTGACCTCTCACCGTGGGCTGCAGGGCAATCTCTGCTCTGGTGTACCTCTCTCCTCCTCTTCCTCCTTTTTTCTTCCACTGGAAAAGTTTGCATAGTTCCTGGTGTTCACATAGGTATCTCCCTCACAACTACTCTTCCTCCCAGGTTCCCCTTAAATACCTTATCAATGATGTGTAGCCACCACCACTAATTGGCTTGGCCTTGGCCAGAGGTGGGTTGAACTTGGAGCCAGGGGAGCTTTGAGAAAGTTCTCACAGGAGCCACTGCTGTAGCCCCCTCCCCGCTACAAAAACCTTGCCACACACAAACCCAACACAATTTCAGGACGACCTGATGCAATTACTCTGTTTCTGTCAACAGTTGACAGAGGCCTGAAAACAGTCAGTGTAAACTTTAGTAGTAAAGAACAATAGAATCACTACAATGCATTTTTTTTTTCTTAAGAAAAATCCTGAGGTGGACTTTCAAAAGCAGCTATATGTAATTATTACTCAGTTTCTGTAAGATGTGTAAATTAAAGCATCTTTAAAAATTGTCTAGTGAATGCCCCTGAGAATTTTTCTAGAATTTTTAAGTTGTTCAGGTAACTAATGAAAACTACTACAGTGTATGAAAAATTGAGCTGCCCTATAGCAAGGATGTGTAAGTGGTGGTGTCTCTAGAACTGTTCACCCTTTTCACTATCCCCAAATGTTAATGACAAATGTTAATCCACACTTAAGTCTGCTGATAGTAGTCAGGCATTTTTAAATTTCCTGTTTCGTGCTTTTTTTTAGGGATCTGGTGTCTTGCTTTCCTGTCAGTGCATCCTGCAAACCCATCTTACTGCAGAGTCATAATGCTCTGCCGTTTAAGACCTTTACTTAGCTGCAGACAAGACCAAACAATTTTTCAAGTTTTTTGTGCACAGGTGTAGTTACACTACTGCAGCACTTAAGTCTGGATTCTGTATACCAGTAATGGTTCTTAAATCCTGTAGCTCATTACTGGAGAGAAATCACAGTAAGGTACAGATCTGTAAGTTAGCTGTAAGCTGAAAACTAAATCAAGAGTACCTTTTTTACCTAAGTTCATATTTTGTGGAGTACTGAAGAGAGCCTTTAACAAGACTTTCTCTTCATGTGTCTGGGCTTTGCAAGGAAGAAACCAGAGCGTATTTAGGGGAGGTATTTTCTTAGAGAAGCACTTTTAAGATACTTCAGGAATAAGATTAATGGGATTGGTCGGCACTGCATGTTCTGGGTATTGACTAGATATATTTGGTGGCATACTGCAGTTTAGCAGGTTGCAGGAAGGTAATGGAAAAAATACATGGAGAAAGTTTACATATGTATGGATTCTAAAAATATTTGGTTCTGGAAAAGAGTAAGAAAATGAAAAATGTTTGCAGTTCATGTCTGAACATTTACAACTGCCTCCAAACCCTGCATTTTGCATATTTTGGTCAGCAGATTGTCAGAAGACTCTTTAGTGTCTTCATTCAAAACAAGTTAGTAATCTGGAAAACTTCATTGAGATGCTAACAGTATTTGTCTTAGGCTAAAGGTGTAGTGGTGCACTTTCTGAACTGAACTATTTATGGTTGTGAATGCTACACAAGAACATCTAGTCTGTGTTCACTAACTGTATAAGGTGTAATGTGTCACAGCTCTATCAATGGTGGTAATTCAACTTTTGCATGAGGTGCTGTAAGGGATGTGGCCATAATATACCAAATTTCCTTGAGGTTGAAGTGTGGAAAAGTCTGAAGACTGAATATTTTGCTAAATGTTTTGCAGGTTGGACAATCTGCTCAACATGGCTTATGGAGTAAAGAGGTAATAAAGCACTATTAGGTTCATAGTAACCAAGTTAATACGTATTTTGTGTTGTCTTCCAGTAGGACTTATGTTGGATTTTTGTATGTTGGGACTTTGGCTGAAATTGTTCATTTTGGTGAATTGTGCATGAAAGACAAAATTATTTTGTATCAGTTCCATGGAATTCCTGTTTCAAATGACTTGCTAATCGTCACTGGTTTTACAGCATGCTTTTCTTCTGTTTTTCTATGTTACTTCCTTTCAGACCTAGCGCTGTTCTTCCTACTTGTGTATAGTATTGTACACAGTATTTGTGCGGTTGGGGAAAAAAACATTTGCAATGTTATCTTATTAGTCTGGCCAATGTGTTCATGCTGTGAAAAGTCTGGTATCGTTTTGCCTTTTATTCTGAAATGTCTTTGCTGTTTTTTTTTTTGTGAACAGCTTTATGATTCTGTTTTGTTTTCCCCTGTTCTTCAGTAGGTTTCCTCCAATGACCATTGATGGAATGACCAGTTTGGCCGGAATTAATATCCCTGGACATCCAGGAACTGGATGGTGCATATTTGTGTACAACTTAGCCCCTGATGCTGATGAGAGTATCCTCTGGCAAATGTTCGGACCCTTCGGAGCAGTAACCAATGTGAAGGTCATCCGTGACTTTAACACCAATAAGTGCAAAGGTTTTGGATTTGTGACTATGACAAACTACGATGAGGCAGCTATGGCAATAGCCAGCCTGAATGGATACCGCCTTGGGGACAGAGTATTGCAGGTCTCCTTCAAAACAAACAAAACGCACAAAGCCTAACAAGTTATTCTCAGTGCATTAATACATGAAAACTATACAACAAAGGCAATTTACAAGAAGCTTTATGCATTAGTAAATGCCTTTGTTGTATGCCAGTGTGGAAATGGGGATAAAATGACTACTTAGCATCCTAAGAATATGTGAGATTTTTTTATTGCTAATATTTGAATTAAAACTTCTTACATATCTTTTGTGTTTGAATATTGACAAGAGGTACAGGGTTTTTACCTGTCACGATGCATATTCTATTGCCTTCTTTGAAGAAGGTAGACCTTTTAAAATGTTTCAGCTAAGGGAAGAAGTTTTTTCTTTACATGACTGTAACATATGAGTAAACATTGAGGCTTTGTGTTACACTTTAAGTTGGTTTTTGGTTATTTCTTGATTTGCCTTGTGTTTAATTTACATGTTAATACATCGCTGTTTTGTTGTTCAAGAAAAGTATTTGAAGTTTACATTTTATTTATGAAGTTATAATCAGTATTTATTTTATAATTATCATTTGGGTTGGGGAATGGGAACACATTATAAAAGCTTATTGTAAGAATACTGGAGAACTTTTCGTAAAGCAGTACCTTGCCAAAGAGATAAGAGCCTCTTTGATGTGGGTTTAAAAAAGCATCTATTTTTGTAAAAAAAAAAAAAAAAAATTTGGAGAAACTTTTTACTGGTCCTGGAACAAATATTTTGACTTGAATACTTTGAGAAATCTCTTCATATGACACCTAGTGAGCTTTTAAAACTTACCAGGAAATTTGCAATTGTTGGGGAAAATTTAGAAAGATTTATGATGTAGAAATACTTTTGAGACCTTTGTATTAAGAAGTAGAGTCAATGGGATGCACTGTTGGTTTCATTTTTGTAATCATCAGTGGAGTCTTTGATCATCCTGGTTATTAAGTGATAGGTGGCTCACATTAATTTGTGATTTTGAAACAAATGAAAATTTAAAAAAAGAATATAAGAGCAAGCAGGAAACTTAAAATACTGAGATGGGGGAAAAAAAAATCTGTTCTTCCTAAAGAATTCCCTTCAGATAGAGCTCATGGTGTTTAGTGATGTACTTGCTATTGTTTGAAGAATTGTTTTGTCTTTAAGAAAAGACATTGAGCATGGTTTGCGCTGTAGCAAATCAGCAGAAGTGGCCCGAGTTGGGTGTTTCTGGAGGTATTTTGAAAGCTATGTTCAAGGCTAACACCTGAGCTTTGTGTAATGTAAATAAGACCTTGAGTTACAAACTTTTCAGCTAATTTTGGTTTGAGTTTATTTTATGTTAGATGCCAATTGATGTTCAATTTTGAATGTTTTTGTATGAGTTTTTTCTTTGTAAATGGCATTAACATTGTTACTTGAGGTCTGCTTATTCATTTTTGTTGTCCTGAGGACTTGAATTTACAGTGCATCAGATCTGTTGCTATTTTTGTCTGTAGATAGTCTAGCTTCAGCTGTTTATGGTGATGCTACATTTTTGTTTATAAATATGTTTGTGGTAAAAAAACAAGTATAATCATAGGTTTTGAACAAATTTCCTTACATTTTTCATACAAAAACCATAAATACCTGTATGCTATTGAAATTTAACTTTGTATGATGCTTAAATCACTATTTGGGGAAATAGAAAAAGTCTTTACCATGTATTGAAAAAAATTTAAGAAAAAAAATACAGAATATTTTCTGATTAGCATCTAGCTTATAATTAAATTTTTAAAAAAAGCTGAGGGTTTGATGCCTTCACCAGGATGCACTGACAACTATGTAGTTACGTCCTGCTTTTTGTATAAACTGAGATGCTCATATGCTTCCCCTTAGAAAAAGCAATGTTCTATGCATAACATAGTTGTACACTATCTTTGCAGTTGCTTTTGGTTCATATTCTTTTAAATTGTAGTTATAAATTTTTCAGTATAGTACAGTACATATACTGTGAAGCGCGTGCTAAAGTGAATAAGCGAGTTTTCATGCTGACCCACTCAATGCTAATCAAAAATCAATTGGCTTCCTGAGCACTTCCTCATTCTTAGGTGCATTTAGATTGTTAAAGCTAATCCTCTGCATTAAAAATTGTATATACTATAGAAATCACAAACTTTCCAATATGGGGAAAACAGTAGCTACATGCTTCTTTCCTATACTACTGTAGCAACTAATGGCATTGATGAGAAGGCATGTAAATTGGGCTTCACTTTACAGTGTTTATCAGAGCACTTAGTAAAATATAAGGCTGGTATTTATTTGAAGTTGTATAGTATGAATTAATTCGCATCTGTTGGAATAGAAAATATATTCTGTTGAGTATTTAAGAGGTTGTACATGTTTTCTTTTGTGTTTGGATCCTTTGTACTTTTTCATGTTCAGTACATCAATAAACAAAGTTGAAGGGAAAACAGTGTCACGAGCAGGTCTCTTACCATACTGTCCTCTGCTTTAATGGGTAAGCAATCTGAGTTGAGAGGTTTCTGCAAAGCTCGCAAGCTCCTCTTAACTTAGCCTAGATTCCTAGTTACCCACAACGAGGTAAGACAGTGGAGCTGTATACCAGTTTTGTTATGTTAGAATTATGTCAGATCTTTTCATTTTGGTTTTATACAAACCTCTCAATACTTAGGCTGATAGAATAAATTAGGGTGATTAAACACATTCAGAAAAAAAAAAAATTGCTGTCTGGCTGGCAGACTGCTATTCACTGTAGCTAAGTTAATGCTCTAGTGTGTTAGGATAAATAGGAGAGGGAAGGATTTACTCTTTATTGCAGTGTCCATTTGCTGTTTAATTACTGCATTAATTTCTGGGCTCCATTAATTGAGTATTCAGTTAACCTTGGCTTGCTGTTTTCCTTTCCCAGCTCTTGAAGAAATTCTCTAAAAAGCAGTTAACTGTCTCTTGCCCTTTTAAAGTACCCATTCTCCTAAATTTATTTGCTTTGTTCAGCTGAATTAAGTGAATTTCCACCTGTGAGAATCCAAAAGTGGATTATGCAGTGTAGCTTTTTTACAACTGTTTTCTTTCACCTTCTCTTGCATCTTTACTGTAAGATTTTCTTGATGCAAAACCGCGTAGCCTGTGTTGTGGTGTGGAGCACTTCCCATCACTGCTGTGTGATGGAGTCAAGCTTACTTGGATGATGGATGCTCTCTTAAGTCTGTGAACAACACATGTAGATAATAGTACCTCAAGATATGTCAGTTTGTCATAACAAGTGATAACAAACTGACTCTTTATATTTACTTACAGTGTGTACTTTTATGTGGTTATATTCTTTGGTGGCTGAAGTAATGAAAAGATGCAAGACACAACGCTTGGCAGCAAATGAGGAGCTATGTTTAGAGTTCATATTCCAGCGAGGGCATCTGTGTGTTCAGCTTGCAGTCTTTCATGGAAGGATAGTTCTAATTCTCAACTGACATCAGTCTGAGTATAGTGTAACTAGCCACAGTTCAATTATCTTTATTACATGAAAATGAGGACAAAAACGTGTTTATGTAATTGCCTTCAGTTTAAAATCAAGATTTATATTTTTGAGGGTTAACTGTAGATAAGCAGGTAGTCAAGGAGCAACGCTAAAAGTTACCAGTAGTAAGTGCAGTTGCCCAAAGGAAAGGTCAGTGTGTAAAAACACAAATTTGATAATATGTAGCTGAGCACCTCTAGGAAACTGGGGCTCATGAGTAAGAGAATGTGATACAAATTTCTACAGAGTTAGTACTTTTCTTACTATATTAAAGTTTTATGATAAACCTATGGAAGAAAATGTGAAACTGCTTTGTGTGATATGGTGGTGGAGGACTAGTTCCTTTTGTACCTATATAATAGAGTTCCAAGAATATCTATAACACCTGTACAGGACTAAGTGTTAGATGAGAGGGAAGCATGACCCTGGCAGAGGGTGAGCTGTAATGTTAGCTGGGGCACTTGTGGAAGGGCCTTGTTACGGCAGAAGCATGCTTGAGGCTTCTGTGCTGCCTTCTGCAAAAGATGTGTGTCATGAAATCAGCTGTAACAGGTGAACTTCTCACCTGTGTCTAGAAAAGCCTTCCTTTGGGAAAGGAGTGTTTGCTGAGTGTGAATGGAAAAGGTGTGGTTTTTAAGTGGACGGCTGTCTGTTGGGGTTGTAGATGGTGTGTATTTGTTGCATAACACCCAGGGGTCATCGGGTACAGTAAGTCAGGGGCACTTCTACCTGTACTGCTGAGCAGGCCCGACTGACGTTAAAAATCTATTTCCCTTTGTATTGTCACTTCAAAGACACTGCATGAAGGTGACTAGATGGATAGGAATGGTGACTTAAGTTACATCTTGAAAAGCAGCAAGTAGTTAGGATTTACTGGCAAAATCTACAGCTTGATTCAGAGAGTATGTCAGGGTTTTTTACTGTAACAGTTTGAGAAATGAACACAATTTGAGATATGCTCCATGGGTAAAATAATAGCCTGGGATTGTACTATTTCAGCCCTGTTCACACTGTTGATCCAACTGTGCTTGTGCCTTCTTTAACATCAGGCTTTGTCTGCCCAGCTGTGACATTTGAACCGGCATTTCAATATGTGCCTCTCAAAACAAAGAACAATGCACCTATTTTTACACTTAAATTTTCCTAATTATACTTCACTGTGGAGGCATCCATCTACAAAACTACTGCTGTGATGACTAATACTTTGGTCCAGCAGATGTGGTAGCACACTGGAGGTCATCTGGGCTTTTTAAAGCAAAGCTGGAGGAGAGGTTGGGTTTTCTGATGGGACGAGGTGGAACAGGTACACTGTGATAATGCAGGAAGTCTGCTGTTCGGTTGAAGAGCAGTTTTAATCTGAAAAGCCTGACTTGTTGCCCAAAGTTTTAGTAACTGTGACAAAAATCAAGGAAGCAATGTAAACTTTCAGGTACTGTCAAAACAACATGAGTGACTTCAGTGGGTTAAAAGGTTGCTTAAATTTATGCTATTAAGTCTGATGCATTACTGTCTTATATAGTAATTACTCTTACTTTCTGGTTTTCCCCAACATTCTGCTTGGAGACATAAATGTGGTAGCAAGGCAAACATGAATTTTTTCATACTTGTAAGGCTGCTCTGAAAAAAGCAAGCATAACTGCAGGAAGTTAATAAAGCATCTGATTTCTTATTTTATGTACTATATCCTGTGGCTCCTATACATAAGTGAGTTTAAGTTAACATGACATTTTTAGTGATCCTGTAATACTGTAAGGAAAGTTGCTGCAAGTGCTGGCAGAGTGTTGATTATAAATACTGCAGACTTTACGAAAAAATTAGAAGAGCTGAATTTGAAGCAACTGTTATTACAACTGTTATTAAATTCTCATTTATGAATTAGGACCCTTCCTTAGTACAGCACATGTATTTCTGTTGCTGTCAGTGCAAGGATGTTCTTAGTTCCAAGTTTTTCTTGAACGTTCTTCTGATAAAAGCTTCTGCAGGTCACTCAGCTGATGATACAACAGGGCTATTTGCCAACACTTATGAAAGACAATATTCTCTAATAAAAAATTAAATAGCCCCGAAAGTTAGTCCACCACTTCAAGATGTCTACCTGTCTCAAAAGTTTGGTATTAACTTTGAGAAATACAAGGTATTCTGTAGCAGCCTGTTTTGTCAGAAGGAAAGCAGAGATATGTCAAAGTGAAACACTTATTTCCTACCCCTATCTGTGCTTTGTACCCTCACAGAAGATACAACAAGCAGAAGTGTGGTGGCAGACTTTTTTCGGTCCCTGGTTAACACTGGCACTATTCTGATGGATTTGAACAGTTCAGTTGTACCCTTCAAGCTGCCCATTCAACAGTTCATGTTTTCTGAGAAGTTATGACTCCAGAGACTTTCTGGTTTAATTACTTCTTTCTTGTTGTGTTGCATATTCATTGCAAACAGTTGCAGTATCCATTTTTATTACCACAAACTCAGATATATTATAAAACTGAAGTTTGAAAGTAAATGTAAACTGTAAAAGTAAACTGTAACTGTAAAGCCATAAATAATGCCCGCTGATGGTGGGGTTTTTTTGTATAGGGAAAATATTTAGTAGAGTGAGTTTAGGCTTCCTCAGATTCCTGTTCATTGTGCTAACGGTCAGCAGCCACACATGATGTGTTGTACCCCATCTCATCTTTCTGATCTGTTATTAACCAACCCATTCATGCATCATCAAGACACGTCATCATGCATCCAAGCCAAGCAAATAGATTTGTGGAAGTAACAGAGGAAAAGCTGAAGAACAAGAATGTAGGTTGTGTTTTACAGACTTCAGGGAAGATCAGAAAGGGCAAAGTTAATTTTCAAATTATCCATTAGGTTGCCTATCCAGGACTTAGAGAAACTGTCCTACAGCTGATTAACAACTTACTTTCAAATGAGAACTCACTCCTGGATGCTGCTGGTTACTCTCCTGATTGAAAACAGCATCTTCCACATTCTAGATAGCCTAACGGTATTTATCATAACCCTGAAGCTGATGCCTCAGGAATCTATATGTCCACCCCTCAGAACAACTGGGGAAAGAAGCAAATCCCAAAAAAGAATGTTAAAGTTGTAGAAAATTCAGGTTGTCTGAAGCCCATCAAGACTTCTCTTGTTTCAATGACTACTGTCTTTGGTCATCCAAGATAGCTAGTTCTTGCTTCCTCTGGGAAAATGGGTATTTCCTTTTCTGCTACCAAGCTAGCTTCTTCAGAAAAGCAGAACCAAAGCAAAAAAATGATGTGAAAAAAATAAAGGCAAAGGCAGTGGAAGCCTGAAAAGGAGCTTTCAAATTGTGTTGCCAAATTCTGTCGGCTGATAGTGGGCTTCTTTGACATTTATGAAAAGCATGGTGAGCAGAAAAAAAGTAAACTAAAAAATTAGAAGTGAACTTCCTTGGCTGACTGTACTGTCACCTGTGAAGTGTTGTATATTTCTTGAGATCACCTGGTGTGGTAAATCTTTGAAGAGACACTGAGAGCCCTTACCTTAAGAATCTGTCCACAATAAAATTCTGTAGCTATTAATTAAAAGGAAAGGAAGAGTTGCAAGGAACTGATGACCCAATTTCCTTCCTCATGATGGAATTTGAAGTAATTATTAGATGTATCAAAATAACTTACTTTATCTCTGTTCCACACAGAGCTTTTTCCTTAGCAGCAGCTCTAAGATGAGGATTTCTATAGGACAGTGAAGGAATCGGTTCATACCAGGTACTTAGAGGCAAACTTAGTTTCCTTGGAAAAAGGAGATACTTCTCCAGTTGTGTAAAGTTCCTGAAGATGCTGCTGCTGCAAAGCCTTTTTTTTTGCCTATGTGAGAATTAGCAGGTGCTTACTTCCATTGATGAAGATCAAATTTGTAAAATATTCCAGGTGGGAGTGGTTTTGTTTTACTTCAGGGTACTATGGCTGAGATTGTCTTACAGCATTGTCTAGTTCTTAACCTTCTACTTTTATAAATTTTGAACTGTAAACCAGCCTTACAAGGTCTAATCCAGGGAATACATGGTAAATGATGTCAAGGAGTCTTGTTAGGCATTATGTGACTATGTTTGCACCTATCTAACAGCGTTTTCTCCTTAGATAACTCCTAAACATAAAAGGTCCTTCAGTAGTATGGTAATATTGTGATAGATCTCACAAAATACACCTCCTCAAATTGTGATCTTTAGATTTTTCCGAATACCCTGTTCAGAAACAACCCTGTAATCTGGTGAGTCTAGTCCATGTCAAGTATCCCTTCAGCAGATGGGGTTTTGAAGAGTTGGGTAAACTTGCAAATTCAAAGCTATTTGGCAGAATCCAGCAGTAGTCATGGTAACAGGTACCAGCAGGTTTTGGGACTGGAAGCTCATTTCGGATTTTGTGTGGTTTTGGGCAAAACAGTCTTCTCCAAGTGTCCCCGTATTAGGAGAAAGCAATGTCTGGCTCAGGGAGAGACCCCGTTCCTGTCATGAAGTGGTTTCAGTTAGCCACCAAGACAGGTGGAAAATTAAGAGTTGAGACTTTGGGTTCAGAAAGTGTCTTTGAACTTCTTTAGTATTTCACCAGGAATGCATACACTATGCAGTGGAAGTCAAAATGAACCTAATTGCATACCAGACATTTGGGAAGATAACTACTTTTTTTTTTTTTTTTCATGTTGGTACTGTCATCTCTCTACTCTGAGTAACTCCAGGCCACCTGCGGAAATACCATCTCGGATCTACCTAGTTTAATTCTTGCTGTCTGTTGAGGCTCCTTTGCCTATAGATAAGCAGGCGTGTCATGTTCAGTGAATGGCACTTCCTGTTGAAGGTCATGGGGTTCTTATTTCTTGTCAGGTCCCTTAAATGTCTTCAGATATTGGCAAACCTTACAGATTCTAAGCTGTTCTTTCTGAATCCAGACAGCTGCTCACCAGCTGAGCTCTAACAGCCCTCTCAAGAATCTGATTTTCATAGTAAATGAAGCAAAACTGGTTTACGGGAGGGTTTTTCTTTTCATCTCTCATGTATTGTCCCTTCCAGCTTCAGCATGGTACGTTGTTCCTAATGCTTTGTGGAAAAAGAGTTGCTTCACATTCAGACTTATTAATATTATTATACCAGTATTGCCAGTATGATGTTTTCAGACTGGAGAAAAGGAGGGAGCAAAAGGATATGAGAGTGTCATTTTACTTTTAACACTGGCATGTTTTTCTCTCCTTTTGACTACTACCATGAGCTTGCAAGCTAAGTATTTTTCACTGAGGCTGTGCTCTTTCCTACTGTGCAGGCTGAAGTGCAGAATTCAGATCAAGTCTGTATTCTTCATTCTTTTCAGTCCTAAAATTACAGTAGCACCTTAATGGATTTGTTACTGATACCATCAGAAGAGCATAAATTCCCACTGATACAAATTAAGTTATGAAAGAAATTGGGTGCTCTGGAACTACCCCAGCTTCAGTAGATATGCAAAATAAAAATATATCTCCCCAAACATGAGGAAGCAATTTGTAGGGGGAAAATTCAAGAGGGAATGAGAGTTGCCTTGATGTGTAAATATTTCTTTTCTTTCTTTACTTTAGACTGTGCATGGTTTTTCTATTGCTGCAAGATGTATGGATGCAGTTGTCAAGATACATCTGTTCAAGGTGCTGGTAGGGCGAAGATCCAAAGAAAGAAGATCCAACCACCTTGTTGACTGGGCAGGGTAGAAAGACACTTTCTTAAGCCATTGGAAGCTCACCTGGATTCTACTGCCAGCAGAGGCCTTTACAGGTGGGAAAAGATTGCATTGTTCAGAACTTCAGTGTAATCTTTTTCTTTCTATGCATTTAAGCGCAATCTTTTCACTACTCTGGAGTTGAAAGGAAGATCTGGGAAAGAGTGTAGGACCAACAACCTAAATGTTTTTAAATATCAAACATAACACTGATGCTTCTGCATGTTTAGCTTATAGAGGCAGAGATCCCTCATCAGGTAGACAAATCCACCATGTACTTTTGCATGTGTGAACAGCACGTATATTCTCACGTAAGCATGGCATTTTCCCCGCTGCTGTTCTCCCATAATGTATTTCTGGCATGTGTGCTCTTGTAAATAACATAGTGAATTTTTAACAGGAGTAGGTTCCAAACATGCTAAATTGTTCACAGCTATAACAGCTCCCTAAAAGCACATGTCAGGAAATCATAAACTGTTACACAGTGCTAAAGGGATGCAAGAATAGCTGCACAGAAAGAGTGAAACAGGGATCTTGTTCTTTGCGTATGAGAGTTAAGATGTTGTGTTGGCTATCTCTGTGCCAGGTCTGGCAGGCTTCTCTAAGGAACTTGTCACCCGCCTTCCTTCCGAGCCAAGGTGGAGGCAAGATAAAACCTGACTTCAGATGTAGTGTGGGAGCACAGGCATCTCTGGTTGATGGTACACAGTTTGCTTTGTCTTTTCAGAGCAAGGACTGCACGTACAGGGTCAAGCTGGTGCTGGAAGCACAGTGTGTGCTGGTATGGCTTCCCTCTGGCCACTGGGCTATTGCACTTGTGGTAGTTCACTATCCAGTGCACATCTTGGCAATAAAGTAGGGCCTAGCCTTAAATGACTCTGTCAGAAATCTGTTGAAGGTTTTTTTGGAAACTGACATTTAAATAGATGGTAAATGTTAATACAATTTACAGGGGTAGGTTTTGCTTTTTTTTTTTTTAAAGTAGCCTTTGTCCTAGGAAATTTCAGAAATTCACTGTGAAAAGTAGAAAATTATGTGATAATGATGAGTTCAAAAGAGAAGAATGGCACTGAGATAGAACTACTTTATTTCTTCTAGAAGAGAAGTAATTCTAGTAATGGTCGTTTTTCACTGTGATCTTGTTAACCCTTTTTTTCTGTAGCTATTCATACTCCTCTCTACATTTCAAATTGAGTTTGTAAATATATTGAGATTTTTGGAAGCTGCTAAGTGATTCTTTTTCCTGAAAATAGAGCACTTACTGTGTTTCAGTGAAGATGTTAGAAATTATATATGAAGGGTTAAGGTCAAATCTCTGGTTAATGAAACTATTAGCCTGTGTGGTAGTGTGTTCACTTGGTGTTTTAAGGTTTTTCGAAGAGGTTAATGAAGCATAGAGCCCATTGTGAAATCAAGAGGCTGATTATAGTGAAAACATTTATATCGAAAGTGCTTAAGGGTAAACTAGTCTTTAAAGGCCTGTATCTATGAGAATGCTTTCTCTTTCCCCAAAACTCTGAATCAAGTGGGACAGCATTTGTTTAGTACTAGGTAATTGAAATACTAATAATTCCTTGATAATTCATATTCATATGCATTCAGAGGTAAGAGGATTCCCCTTTTCCCAGCATAGTCAAGGGAAAAAGTATTTTGACCCTGTTTTCTGCAGAAAAATAAACTGTAAAAACAAACGACCATTTAATTTGAGGTCTGTTATGTAAATTCCACTGTTAATGATTTCTTTATTGCACATTGTCACTGTGGAGAGGAAAACCAGACTTCACACTGTTTTCTGCTGTACCACTGGCAGGTGAATCTATAAGCAGTTTTGTTGGAATTGCAAGATCAAAGGCAAAATGAGCCTTCCAGTTCTATGCTGTCAAAACAGTAGTTTTGTGCATAGCAAGAGATGTTCTGTGATGAGCTGGATAATCAGCTGAGACAATCAGTTGAGTTTGATGCTAAATTCTGTGGTCTGGGAACACTGCAGGAAATATTCTGTGTAAAACCAACAGGAGGGAGAAGAAAAGAAACAAAGAGGCTATGAAAATTAAATCTTTATTCAGGTATATGCTATTTCAAACAGATTTGTTCTTTCCAAGATTTAATGGAAAATGGACTTACTGCATGAAACAAGCAAATTGGTAAAAGCAGCTAGAGTCCTACACATTAGGGGAAACAATTCTTGAAAACAAATGGATTTTCCAGGGGTTTTGGAAAACTTTGTTCTTCAAAAGCTATCTGTCTTAATTTCCTGATCAAGATCTCCAAGCTTCAAAACATATCAGCCATGATAGTTCAGATAATGCCACAGCACAGCACTGACACCACCGGCATCCCATGGATGTGGTCACAAACACAAACAAAGGCTTTATGTAAGTGAAACTGGATTCCTACTGCTTTTTTTTTTTTTTTTTTTTGCATGGTGGGGTGTCAGTCATGAAGCCCTTGCATATGTACAGAACAGGAATGAGCCCCTGAAATGTTGAACCTTGTGTTCATTCCACTCCAGCAGAAGAGCTGATTTCCCCTGACCTTCCTGTGCATTAATTATTGGAGAAACTTATTACAATTATTATTTTTAGTACTCTTGGCATACCATGACTGTGGCTAGATCCATTGTATTTTATCACTGATTCATCTGTAAGTGCTGATGCTTTGAAAGGCTGCTTAGAAACAGTTCTTAAGTGAAGAGTATTTAGTTCAGTTTGAACTCAAGCAGTACTATAGAAAATCAAAAGGAAAACACTTTTGAAAAATTTTCTTAGGTTGGTGGGAATAATCTGTACTTTAAAAGCTCTTACCATTGGAACTGATTCACTGAAGTGGCATAAAAAAAATCTAAAAATACTACCTTAAACTTGCTTCACATACTTTGTCCAGTCTCTGAAAGGGCCTGGTTACAGTGATTTCATATTTGCTTCACTGCTGGGCTGCACCCCTGTATTCACTTAGCTGAAGACATACAATAATGTATGATTTTGTGCATAATTGTGTCCTATTCTTCATGGCTTATGCTGCTAAAACTGCAGGGAGCATCTTTGCTGGTGCCTTCAGATTGCTGTACATGATGCTAGATGCCTCTGTTCTGAAATGCCTAATCAGTGACTGCTAAAGAGCAGATCTGTACTGAGAATCAGTAAAGCAGCTGCATTCATCTGGGATGAGGCACACCATGATGTCATGGAAAATGTACTCACAAGATCAAGGAAGAGCAATTCCTAAGAAGTTATAGTTATGAACAGACTTCTGTAGGAAACAAGAGGATGCAAAGTTTAACCATGTTTAAGGCATGCTGTAAAATATTTCTCTGAACAGGTGGTGTTATACAAGAGTAAGTAGTCTTAGATAAGCAATAGTTCCTGAAACAGGAAAAACATAAAGCTGTTTTCTATAATGAACTTTGACTGAAAATTAAGTGCTGAAGATTTCTCAAAATGTTTTCTAGACCATGCTACCCTTTTTGCTACTCTGTAAAAACAGGTAGAGGAACAGTAATTTACAAAAGGAGTTTCACCTTTGAGAAAACTTGAACCAAGATTCAGTGCAAACAGCAGCTGCCTAAAAATGCATTAATATTTCACTGGCAGAGAGCCTTCTTCCTGTAGTGATTGTATATTCTTTTTGTTTCTGGGAGTAATTGGCTAGAGCAGTCACTTGCAGCTGTTAGATACTCTGAGCTCCAGTGGAGATCATCAAGGCTTTGTGTGTGTTTAGGTTCTGTTTGGAAACCACTGAGTCTCCAGAGTAGTTAACATCAGGGAGTGCTTTTGGCAGTTGGTGGGTCCACTGAAACAAATGAGATGAACTTATGCTTTTAATTTTCAGTTGCGCAGCTGGGGTCTTACTGCATAATCCCATTAGTAAAAAACAGAAAAAAAAAAAAAAAAAAAAAAAAAGACCTGTGTGAATATCCTAGAAAAAACTCTTAAAAACCCACCAGGGCAAGTCAGTGGTTGTATTGTCTCATCTCCTTTTTCCCTTGTGTGTATAGAAATACATTTGTATATAAAAGTGTTTTCTGCTGTGATAATGTGGCTATTTCTCACCCAGAATGGGGTAAATATGAACATCTGTTTGTGGGGGGGTTTTTTCCCTTCCTTCTGGGGTGGAAAACAGAGCTAATAGAAACCCGTAGTTTAGTTTTAGTCTCCTGACCTCTGGTATCAGTGTGCATACATTTGATTGAGAAAACAGGTGAACTTACTGTTCATGTCCCTGTGCTTTGTGGCAGCAAACTGCAACAAGACACCGTGTAGGAAACGTGGGTTTCCCTTGCAGCTTATTCACACAAGCAACACACAGTTTCTGTGGCTCTTGAAGTTCTGTATTTCGCTTCATATGGAAATACTGTATTGTGTGAATCCTTAATAACTTCATTAACTATTTGGATTTAATAAAACTGCCAGCTCCTTTCAAAAAGGTGAAAAACACCAGTTGCGATGTCTTCATGCTCTCAAGTATTTGAAAAGAACTGGTGGCGTTGCATCTTTGATTCTTTCATTTCTACCCCTGCCTGGGAAAGGAACATCATTAACCCACTAGAAAGCCAGCAAAATTTAAACATTTGGTTAAAATGTGTCTGGTTTCATTTGTTTTTTTAAATAGGGCAGTTACAGTGGCTTTCCTATCCTGACATCTGGGCAAATACCTTAAGATTCTAAAATATTTGTCTTGATCGAGACAATGTTTTAAATCTTACCAGTACAAAAGTTCTTTAAAGCATAGTACTTTAAATTTGTGAGACACGGATATTCCTGGAAAAGCTCTCATTTGCATTTCTGTTGCCATAATACTTAAAATAATTTCAAAAGGAAAGACAGACAATGTGTGTGGAATGATACTAGAGAAAGTATTAACATTTTGGGGTTTGAGACTGAAGAATACTGAGGAGAATATACATAGGAGTTCACAAAATTATTAACTTCCAATGTCCTGGATTAAAATGTGTAATTATTTATATAGAAATGGGAAGCTAGTGAGTGATTCTCTTCTGGCTTTTAAAAGTCTGTTGGTTACAAAAGCATGGCTATGCTCAATCACTGCATGCACAGTAATGTGTGGTAATTCATCTCTCCTTTCTGCCTTGAAATTGTGACAGTTGTAATAGCTAAATGTTTAAAAATTTAGAAGGTGTAGTTTTAATAAGCTCTGGAAATATTAATGTATACTTTAAAAAGGTCTGCAATCTCAGCAAGAAGTGGTTTGTCTTCATTAAAGAAACATTTGGAAGATGATGCATAAAGAGCAGAAGCTATCTGCTCACTCTGTAATTGTTTATACATACCTGCTTGATGTACATAACAAAAATATCTACAGAGAGTATAGTGTAAATGGAAATATGGATTATCCTTGAAAGTTGTATTACCATATGTGAGAATATTGTGCTATTCTGTAAAATACAAAGCAAACTTTATCATGCTGTAAAATAGAGCATTTTATACAGGTTCCAGTTTTTGGAAGGCATGACTTTCTCATCAAGATGAGGAAAGCAATGTCACTTGTTTGAGGTCTGTACAAGCATTTCACAATACACCAGAAAAAGGTACTGCAGCTATTACTTCAAAATTTATTACATTTTAATTTTGGCGACTATGACCTTTTCTTTCAAGGTACATACTGACCAGATAAACCGATGATTAATACACTGAAAGGGATCACAATTCTAGAGCTTGCATTTCTCTTCTGATCACAGAGGTTTGCACTCCTAATCACTTAATCAGAGTGTGTGTAGAAACTAATGAGCATAGGAGAACAAATGCCAAAAAGTTCTTCCCTGATGAGCCACAGGTGTGCCTTCTACTTCCCATTTCATATACAGTTAGTTACTCAGGACATCTCCTATATGGCTGCTTTCACTAGTAACTAGCAAGTAAGCATCTGAGTTGTTTAAGATGGCAGAAGAATCTGCTTCTGAGAACCAAAGTCCATGAAATTTTTTTGTCTTTTTGTTCAGTTAGCATACATGGGACAAGACACTGGTCCAAGCTAAAGGTTTGTTTTAGTGGTAGTTTTGGTGCTGGCAAGTGAATCACCACTGAAGGGTGTGTATCTCATATTCCACTAGGGCTTCCCAGGAACTCTCCCTGAACTTCCAGCATGCCTGTTCCCCTATTTCACTTGTGCAAAATGCTGTATGGAATTTTATTGTGGGATTAATATTTTTTCCTTATTTTACATCTCTGTTCTACACTTTCAATTCTTAAATATATTTAACTCTTCAGTGCTTCTGATTTTTATTTTTAATGTTAAATCTAATGAAGATCCATGAGGAGACATTGTTAATTTTATAGAGAATGAAAAAAAGGGAGTTTCATTTATCTCAAATTTATTTTTTGAGACTTCTGAGGCCAAAGTAATTTTATGTCCACCAGTACTGTGTGGTTGATTGAAGTTCCCTTCATCTGATATTTTTCCCAAGAATAAGCCATATTCACACACCACTAATGCTAGTCTGGCTTCATATATTCTGTATTAGACATTTCTAGAATAGGCAGTTAGTGGCTAAGAAATATTCTTCTCTCTGCATGAAAAATAAATAAAAAATATAACTCCTGTCAGTGTCAGGATTGTACATGGTATGTTTGAAAATCTATGCAACAAAGCATTGAAGATTTTGAATTGCTAAGCAATCATTATAATCTAGATGTAAATTAAATATAATCAGTAGCAGAGTGTTGTCCCTTTTAAAGCTAAATATTTTCTTTAACACTGGGATGAACATGCTCATTACAAACCAAACTCGAATGTGACAGGCTCACATCAATTTTACATTTTCAAGCTTTTGTAACTGTGATACAGTCAAAGGTAAGTGGTGAGGCCTCCAAGATTCCTTGCATTTATGTAGTGCTGCATCATTAACTTTCCTGATTTATAAAAATGTGTCTTATGACATCCAAAATTGTCATTGCAGGAACCTTAGGGGGTAGGAGAAAAGTAGGGAGGGAGATTGTGGGTGTTTCATGAACACTTCAGTGAGCACTTCAAAGTCAGCCTGACCTCTTACGTCCAAGTGCTCTTGTTCCTGTGGTTTTCTTTTTTTTCTCCTCTCGGGAGGTTTAATTTAGCAGAAGCTGCATCTACCCCTTCTGTAAACAGTAATTTCTGTTCTCAGATTATAGCAAAACCTACAGTAAACTGTCAGATACTTGACCACCACTAGTAGCGATGCAGTGTCTCCTTCCTACTCACACATAGGCCACTGTTCATCATGGTAGGAGTGAGGGAGGGAACCTTTTCAGAAGAATAGTACCAAATGCAGAACCATAACAAAGTTGAAGTCCTTCCTTTTTTCCACCTATACAGAGGCTTGTGTCTTACAGTGTAGTATGAAACATAATGGTAATGTGTTGTGACTGATCCCTATTGCAAGTGTGAACTGTGGCTACTTGCCATGAGTAGGCAAGTGAGCCTGTGTTATTTATGAAGACAAGAAGTGATATTGCAAGGAGACAAGGAGGTGTGACTGCAGTTTGCACCTCTACTTCATTTGCCCAAAGGATCTGTGTTTTCTTGGTGTTTCAGAAAAGCGACAAGGGGACACTAGCCAAACGCATGTTAACAGACGTAGCAGTCAGAGTCAGACAGAGTCTATCATTCATGCTTAAAGCTTTCTTCTTAAACGTATGCATTGCAGGGGGCCCACTACCAGCAGAAGGTATTTGCTAATTGTCAGCCAAACGTTGAATTGTTTCACTTGCTGTAGCACTTTTATAGCAGAGCTGCTGTGTTATGGAGGGAAGGGTTAGCATTTATCCTCAACAGTCTTCTGACAGAACTCCTGGGTGCCAACATGCACACTTCTAATGCAAATAGGGTGATACCATCAGACCTTGCTGAACAGCAGATCTAATTTTGCTAATGAGTCTCTCTCATTAATACATCATTCAGCTTTTGTTAAACTGACATCATAGCCTCTGCCTCTGTGAGGTTCTATGTTTAATAGATTTAAGCAGGAGCCTATTAATGGCATTGTCATTATTCATCACTTTAACTGTCAATTTTGCTTACATAAAGACAATCACAGTTTAAACAAGGAAAATGAGCTGTGGCTGTATTGAGGGACAGATCTGTGACCCCAGTTAGCTCTGTTCTGCTACCATGGAAAAGATGCAGAGGGTTATTCTGGATGCCAGCGCTCTTTAGTGATAATGCCTATCAGAGTGTCTGACAATCTTGGGTGCTTCAGCACTTCAATACTTCACAAACATCCATGCCTATGCAGACATTCTCTGGCTTGTCAGCTGTACTCAATTTGGGGCAGTTCCCCTGTTTTTTGTGGCTGCCACAGAGGTGAGTGACCTGGGGTAGGAGGCAGCTCCTGTTTGACACCTGGGTGTCCCTGGTTGGGCTGTGAGCTGGAACAGAGCAGACCTGCTTCATCAGGGGCTCAGTTTGAGGAAAGAGGTTTTCTGTTCTGTTTTCTTAAAAGGAATCTCTGATCTTTTACATAACTCAAAGTTACTCTGGTGTGGATTGTTAAGACTCTTCCAGCTGGTACAGAATAGTGGGAGAAGTCCTGATGGAAGGAGGTAATCTGGTAAAGTGTTGTTCTCTGTTTAACAAGTACCCCAGAGGCTGTAGTCACTTGCTTCCCTAGCAGCCTGTTTGCCAATCGGCATGCACAAGCTGTACAAAGTGCTGTTTTTCACACGATTGTCCAGCTGTGCAAAGTATGTAAACTATTCAGACTCACCCTGGAGTGGGAAAAAAAGCCTATTTCTTAATACAACCAATATATCACAGAAATCATGCTAACCAAATCATTTTTTACAGCTGGTGTATGCACATGTGTGCATATGAAGTTTCATGTCACCACGTGTTTTGACCTTGTTGTATTAAAGCTAAGTAGCCAACTGGTATCATGAAAATAGAGAACACCTCTCATATTTCTCAGATCAGAAGCATACACTGTTCTATAGGGCAAACAAACTCTGTCCTGTCTGTTGTCCTTCAATGTGTCTATGCTCATTGTGTATCCTGTGAAAGTTTACCTTTGCATGATCATTTGAAGACAACTTTTGTAGTTGTATTGAATACATCTTTAAATCCATAACACCAAAGATTTCCTTTATGAACCACTGAATAATTTATTGTGCAAAACTTTAGCAGTAAATGAAATTTGATTGCTATGGGATTGTATCTGACCACTGTAATGCAAGAGTATGGTACCGTCTATGAATACAGCTTTCTTCTGCTGTCCTGAAATGCCAGTGCTTCCTTTTGCATGCTGGTATCTAAGAAGATACGTAAATCAGGGCATCTGCTTCCCATAATTAGCTAATGTGTATGTTTTGTTGAGGGTGGAGAAGTGGGAGAAGGAATACTTACTCCCATAGTTATATGTAAATGAGACCAATAAATCATGTCTGAAACACTCCCTTAAACTGAAGTCCGTACATCCACAAAGAGGCTTTGCGGTACAGACATAAGGCATATATATGTACCTATGTATATACTTATATATCCTGTTGTAGGTGCTCAAAATTTTTCTATTTCTTTCTATAGGAATAATCTGCAGATTTTGCATATATGGTAGATAAAGTGTCATTTGAATCTGTTGAAACTCTTCAGCGTTAATAATCTCAGTAAAGATACTCCAAGAATAAGAATGACCAAAAGAAACCACCAATTCTCAGGATAATAAAATTTTATTAGCAATATTAGGTGTAGCCAGTGTTGGTATTTCCAGAGACAGAGGGCTTGACTTAATAAGTGCTATCCTGTGCTGCCATTGCATTGATAAAAGAGTGTAATATTACTCTCAGGCTTGTCAGTCCTTTTGTCAAGGGAATCCAACTGTCCAAAACCAGGTCATGATGGGTTTCAGTGTTTAGTACAGAAAAGTTCTGATCTGGCTTTTCTGTTAATTGTTTAATCTTACTATTAAAAACACAATGGACTAAGCAGGATTCCTACAGATAACAGCTTTTAACCAAAGTTAGTTTTCAGGGAAAATTACTCAAGTGGACTGGTACAAATTGCTCTGGCAATTCATACCGTGACCAATTTGAGAAAACATAGCTATCTCTTCATAAACCAGAGCACTGTAATATCGTGCATCCTCTGGTTTACGTATATTTAGTCAGAAAACAGTCGTTACGTGAGCTCTTCCTGCATTTTTCATGGTTGTCTCCACAAATTAGAGTGTCTAGGCCCACTTCCAAAAGCTTAGATTTATTGAAATTTTGCTTTATTTCAATATTTGAAGACGATATATTTAACATCATGCAGAGGTAAAAGATTGTTTTGGTTCAAGAAATAATTGTGGGTGTTTTAGGAAAAGAGTAAATCTGGCACTTTTGTCTTAAAATAAAAAAACCTTTCCATAAAAGAGCAACTTAGCACCTTTAAAATAATTCAGCTAAAAATGTAACATTTGCCTAGAAGCAAATCAGTTGTTGCACTTGCTGCTTAAAGAAAAGAACCTTTTTGGTGAATATCCTACTGAGTACCTGCTGCCTTTTTTGAAGTTTTTTTTGTTTCAGTCAAGTGGCTTGAAATGGAATATACATTAATGTTTTTATGTAAGAAATGTATGAATCTAAGTGAACTACCTCTTGAAGATCAGTGCCCTCCAGATACAAGGTTTTTAGAAAGTCATAGTATATGGGCTATGTTCCAATTTTCTTACCACAGCATTTAAGAAGTGATTGCAGTTCTGTTGCCAGAGGCTTTGTTTTCCCTTGTGCAGTCAAAACAAGAAATCTTGCTAGTATTTGTTAAAGGCTCACCTACAAAAAGTGAGCAACAGAATGAAGAAAATGTATAAATTAACATCTCAGCCAAGGTCATACTCCTACTGGCTTTCTCTGTGGAAAGCCATTTTAATGTAGGAATATCTCTGAAAAACAGTGACTTTAAAAGATGATGAGAAAATAAAACAAAGCCAAATGCTGAATCTGACTTTTTAAGGTATTGTCCTTTCTACCTTGGGTGCTGGAACCCCAGAGACACAGCCCATGACCCATTTAGAGGCTGCTAATCCTGCTTATGCTTTTATGGCTCTGAAATATCTGTCAGCAGTGACTCCCTGCTATTTCTCTGTATGTCCTGTGCAAATAAAACTTGTAATATTAAGGTGGGGATGGTTGGCTTCTATTTCAGGAATTGCTCTCTTCCAGAAATGGTGATGTTGCCTGGTTTCTTTTCCTTCCTGGACAAACTATTTGGGAACAAAGAAAATATGCCAGTGTTAATGGCACAGTCTTTTTCTCAGCTGTCAACTAGAAAAGTTGAATTTTTGTGGTGCTCAATAATTGGCATCTGAAGACATGTTTTGAGGGTCTGGGATGGGTGTGGTAAGACCCATAAGGGCCTTGTGGGAAGGAGCTCCATCCATGAAGAAATGCCAGCAGCAAGGGGGCTTCACATACCTATTCTCAGTGTCTATCTACTCCAGTTGCAAAAATATCCCCATAGGGTGGAAAAGAAGAATAGAAGTGCTTTTGACTGGAAACAGTTGTTGTCTTTTTTAAATTAAACCATTACTTCAACTTATTTCAGACATTAGTGAAATAAGTCTTTTTAAAGAAGACATTCTTCGATGACTGTAGCCTATTAGGGAAGAATGGGATTCAGCTGTCTAGAAGAGGCAGGGCTGGCCAGCTTGATGAGATGGGCTTTAAACTGAAGGACCCAGGGGGTGGGGTCCAAAGTGGCCACGTTCACACCATTGCAACCAACTGGGGAATAAGCCAGGCCAAGCACAGCAGTAACAAGTGTTCCTTCTTCCTTGGCTGCCTCCCAAGATGTGAACCAGAAGACCAGAAGTGTATGTATACCAATGCACACAGCCTGAGGAACAAACAGCAGGAACTGGAGCTCTGCAACCAGTCAGAAAGTCATGATATCATAGGAATAACTGAAACATGATGGGACAACTCCCATGACTGGAGAACTGCAATGGATGGCTATAGGCTGTTTCATAAGGACAGGCAGGGAAGAAGAGGAGGAGGAGTCATGCTCTTTGCTAAGGAGAACCTTTTAATATATCGGAGTCAGCTACAGTGATTGTGGAAGCCCTATCGAATGAGTCTGGGTCAAGATCAGAGGGGTCATCTCCAAGGGGGACCTTACAGGTGGCATCTGCTACTGACTCCCAAACCAAGACGATAAGGTCAACAAAGCAATATTTGGGTCACTCAAGCAAACTTCAGGCCAGCAGAACCTGGTTCTTACCCAGGATTTCAAGTACCCAGACATTTGTTGGAAGAACAGTACAGCAGCTCACATGTCATCCATCGGGTTCCTGGAATGCATAGAGAACTGCTTCCTCATACAACTCTTGGATGTGCCAGACAGAAATGAGGCACTGCAGGACTTGCTACTCACAAAGCAAGAAAACCTGCTTTGTAATATCTTGGTTAGTGACAGCCTTGGCTGCAGTGATCACAGTATTGTGGAGTCTGGGATCCTGTTGAGCATGCTTGTTGTGGTTTGAACTCAGCCAGTAGTCAATCACCATGTGGCCAGTCATTGACTACCCCCCCCTCCCTGCTGAAATAGGGGAGGGACAAAAAAAAAAGAAATTCATAGGTTAAATTTAAAAAAAAAAAAAAAATTAGTAATACTAACAGAAAAACACTAACAACAGTAAGTCCAAATGGGTAAAATAGGCAGTGGCTCACTGACCAGTGACCAACATGGAGCCCGCCCCCAGCAGTGATCCCAACCACACTAGAAATTCCACCATCGACCGGGAAACTGAAACAGGTCATGAGAGATCACACGCCTGCCTATATACTGAGCATGATGTCATATGATAAGGAATACTCCAGTGACCAATCCAGGCCCAGCCCTCTACCTGTGCTCCCTCTCAGCCTAAGGAAATGAAGTGAAGTTGGCTCAGTCAGTGGAGCAGGAGGCTTTGGATGTGGCAGGAGTATATTGCGGGGCACTAATTGCAGTAACAGTTCAAATAATTGGCTATTTTAACCTAAAATCAAATCTCCTTGAGGCACACATCAGACTTCTCCATCCTTCTGCATTACCCACCATGTGCACCCAGGTCCTTGGGCAAAAGTAATCCAACACATGGTGGCAGAACTCAAAGAAGAGGTTGAGAGATTAAGAAGTATTAGGGAGTGTGAATGGGAAATTGACTGGTGGAGTAACACTCTAGCACCCCTGAAGCAACAGGAGCTAATGGAAGCTCCAAACGAGGCAGGTAATCCCTCATCCTCTTGCTATCAGGCAGAAGGAGGGACCCTAAGAGATGAGGGAGGCTGGAAACAGGTCCCTGCTCAGGGAGGCAGGAAAATCCTCTCCCCGCCTCCCTCACCCTCTGTGGTGTCCCTTCACAATAGATTCAGGGCCCTGGAACTTTTGAACAAAGAAGAGAAGGAGGAAGAAAATGAGACAAATGAAGAAGACCAAGGTCCACCAAGGCCAGGTCACTTCAGACCAGGTATTAAAACCAGCTCTGAAAAGAACCCCAGAAGAGTCATTGTAGTGGGTGACTCCACTCTGAGGGGTGTCAAATGCCCCTTAATGCAGACCACACCCGCTTCATAGGGAAGTCTGCTGCCTCCCTGGGGCCCACATCAAGGACCTCACATCAACACTCCCTACCCTAGTGAGACTGAAAACCTACTACCCTCTCCTGGTTTTTCAGGTAGGTAGTGATGACATCACCAGGAGAAGGCCTAAAGCAATGAAGAGAGACTTCTGGTCCTTAGGAAAACTGCTTAAGGGGCTGGGGGCATAAATTGTGTTCTCCTCCATCCCTGTGGTCGGGGGGATGGATGAGGAAGATTACAGGAGAATTCAGCAGATGAATGGGTGGCTCCAAAACTAGTGTTACCATCAGGGCTTTGGATTCTTCAATCATGGGTTGGTATACAGGACACCTGACCTTTTGACATTAGAGGGAATGCACCTGTCCTGGAGAGGGAAGGAGATCTTGGGGCAGGAGTTAGCTGGGCTCATTGACAGAGCTTTAAACTAGATTTGAAGGGGGAAGGGGGCAAAACATGGGCCCATCTGAAGTGCATGTATACCAATGCACACAGCATGGGTAACAAACAGGAGGAGCTTGTAGCCGTGATGAAACAGGACAATTACGATGATGTTGCTATTGCAGAAACATGGTGGGATGTCTCCCATGACTGGAGTGTGCCAATTGATGGCTACAAGCTCTTTAGGAGGGACAGACAAAGAAGGAGAGGTGGTGGGGTGGCTCTGTATGTCAGGGACTGTTATGATTGCTTCGAGCACAGGTGTAGTGAAGACAGGGTGGAGTGTCTTTGCATTAGAATCAGGGGGAAGGCCAACAGGGCAGATGTTGTAGTAGGAGTCTACTGTAGGTCACACAGGACAGAGAGATGGACGAGATATTTTATAGGCACTTAGGTGAAATCTCACGATCGCTTGCCCTTGTTCTTTTGAGCGACTTTAACTTCTCAGACATCTGCTGGAAATACAACACGGCAGAACGAGACCAGTCCCAGAGATTCCTAGAATGTGTGGGAGACAACTTCCTGACGCAGCTGGTGAGTGAACTGACCAGAGAAGGTGCCCTGCTGGATCTCCTCTTTGTGAGCAGAGAAGGGCTGGTGGACGACATGGAGGTTGGAGGCCGACTAGGGCACAGTGATCATGAAATAATGGAGTTCTCTATTCCTAGAAAGGTCAGGAGAGAGCTAAGCAGGACTGACACCCTGGACTTCAGAAGGGCTGACTTTGTCTTGTTTAGGCACCTGCTTGAAAGGATCCCCTGGGAGACTGTCCTGAAGGGTATAGGGCGCTCTTTAAGAATGAAGTGTTAATGGCTCAGGAGCAGGCGGTCCCCAGGTGCTGTAAGAGAAGCCAGCAGCAGAGAAGACCACCCTTGATGAACAGGGAGCTTTGGCTGCAACTCCGGGAGAAAAGGAGAGTTTACAGCCTTTGGAAGAAGGGGCTAACCACACACAGTGATTACAAAGAGGCTGTGAGGCTATGCAGGGTGGAAATCAGAAGGGCTAAAGCCCAACTGGAAATTAATTTGGCCTCTGCAATCGAGGATAACAAGAAAAGTTTCTATAAGTATGTCACTAGCAAAAGAAAGTCCAGGGAGAGTCTCCATCCCCTGCTCAATGCATGAGGAAACACGGTAACAAGTGATGAGAAGGCTGAGGTGCTTAATGCCTTCTTTGCCTCAGTCTTTATTAACAAAGTTAATTGTATTGAGGGAATCCAGCCTCCACAGCCAGAATACAGAGACTGGGAGAACGACCACCCTGCAATCCAGGAGACAGTCAGTGACCTGCTGCGTCACACAGACACACACAAGTCTATGGGACCAGACGGGATACACCCGAGGGTGCTGAAGGAGCTGGCTGGGGTGCTCGCCAAGCCGCTTCCCATCATTTACCAGCAGTCCTGGCTGACCAGAGAGGTCCCGACTGACTGGAAATTGGCCAGTGTGACGCCCATATATAAGAAGGGCTGGAAGAGCAATCTGGGAACTTACAGGCCTGTCAGCTTGACTTCAGTACCTGGGAAGCTGATGGAGCAGCTCATCCTAAACACCGTCATGCAACACATGCAGGACAACCAGGTGATCAGGCCCAGTCAGCATGGGTTTATGAAAGGCAGGTCCTGCCTGACAAACCTGATCTCTTTCTATGACAGGGTGACCTGCTCATTGGATGAGGGAAAGGCTGTGGATGTAATTTACCTTGACTTTAGCAAGGATTTTGACACCATTTCCCACAGCATTCTCCTGGCAAAAATGGCTGCTTGAGGTTTTGACAATCACACACTTTGCTGGGTAAAAAACTGGCTGGACGACCGGGCCCAGAGAGTTGTGGTGAACGGAGTTAAATCCAGTCGGCGGCCAGTCACGAGTGGTGTCCCCCAGGGCTGGGTGTTGGGGCCACTCCTGTTTAACATCTTTATTGATGATCTAGACGAGGGGATCGAGTGCACCCTCAGTCAGTTTGCAGGTGACACCCAGTTGGGTGGGAGTGTTGATCTGCTCGAGGGCAGGGAGGCTCTGCAGAGAGACCTGGACAGGCTGGAGCCATGGGCTGAGCCCAACTGGGGGAGTTTCACTAAGGGCAAATGCCGGGGGCTGCCCTTGGACCACAACAACCCCCAGCAGCGCTACAGGCTTGGGGAGGAGTGGCTGGAGAGCTGCCAGTCAGAGAGGGACCTGGGGGTGTTGATTGACAGCCGGCTGAACAGGAGCCAGCAGTGTGCCCAGGGGGCCAAGAAGGCCAATGGCATCCTGGCTTGTGTCAGCACTAGCGTGGCCAGCAGGGACAGGGAAGGGATCTGACCCCTGTACTCGGCACTGGTGAGGCCGCACCTCGATGACTGGGTTCAGTTTTGGGCCCCTCACTCCAAAAACTCCAAAAAGGACTCGAGCGTGTCCAGAGAAGGGCAACGGAGCTGGTGCAGGGTCTGGAGCACAGGTCGTACGGGGAGCGGCTGAGGGAACTGGGGGTGTTTAGTCTGGAGAAGAGGAGGCTGAGGGGAGACGTCATCGCCCTCTACAGCTCCCTGAAAGGAGGGTGCAGAGAGCTGGGTTTGAGCCTCTCTAGCCTAGTAGCAAGCGACAGGACAAGAGGTAATGGCCTCAAGTTGCGCCAGGGAAAGTTTAGACTAGATGTCAGGAAGCATTTCTTTCCCGAAAGGGTTGTTAGGTGTTGGAATGGGCTGCCCAGAGCAATGGTGGAGTCCCCATCCCTGGAGGTGTTCAAGAGTAGGGTCAATTTGGAGCTTAAGGATATGTTGTAGGTGGGAACTGTGCTACGCGAACGGTTGGACTAGATGATCTCCAGGGTCCTTTCCAACCTAGATGATTCTGTGTGATACCTTTATCCAATGCAGGAATAACCCAGACGGCCTTCCCTAACATATTCTTAATGCGCACTATGCGGGCTTTATCCCCATCTTCACTATGTAAGATGTTTGACTGAGCAGGGCCAGCTTGCTTCCCAGATCCTCTGGTATTGACTAACCAGGTGACTTTTGCTAAATGCACATCCCAGTGTTTGAAAGTTCCACCACCCCTTGCTCTCTATGTAGTTTTCAGCAATCCGTTGTATTGTTCAATTTTCCCAGAGGCTGGTGCATGGTGGGGAACGTCATATATCCACTCAGTGCCATGTTCTTTGGCCCAACTGTCTATGAGGTTGTTTCAGAAACGTGTTCCATTATCTGACTCAATTCTTTCTGGTGTGCCATGCTGCTATAAGACCTTCTTCCCAAGGCCTAAAATGGTGTTTCAGGCAGTGCCATGGGGCACGGCATCAGTTTCCAACAGTCCAGTGGCTGCTTCCACCATTGTAAGGACATAGTGCTTGCCATGCCGAGTTTGTGGGAGTGTGAATAATCAGTCTGCCAGGCCTCCCCATACTTATGTTTTTGCCATTGTCCTCCATACCAAATGGGGTTTAACCATTTGGCTTGCTTGATCATAGCACATGTCTTACATTCATGAATTACCTGTGCAGTAACATCCATGGTTAAGTCCACCCCTCGGTCACGAGTCCATCTATATGTTGCATCTCTTCCCTGATGGCCTGAGGAGTCATGGGCCCAGAGAGACAGAAATTGTTCACCCTTACGTTGCCAGTCCAGATCTACTTGAGCCGCCTTAAACTTGGCAGCTTGATCCACGTATTCGTTGTTCTGATGTTCTTCAGTGGCCTGGCTCTTGGGTACGTGAGCATCTACATGACATACTTTCACAACCATATTCTCTATTCGAGCAGCAATATCTCGCCATAATTCAGCAGCCCAGATGGATGTGCCTCTGCTCTGCCAGTTGCTCCATTTCCACTGCTGTAACTACCCCCACAGTGCATTTGTCACCATCCATGAGTCAGTACAGACGTAGAGCACTGGTCACCTTTCTCAGCAATACTCAAGGCCAACTGGACGGCTTTCACCTCTGTGAACTGACTTGATTTACCTTCTCCTTCAGCAGCTTCAGTGACTTGTTGTGTAGGGCTCCATACAGCTGCTTTCCACCTTCGATATTCCCCACAGTGTGACAGGACCCGTCGGTAAACAGGGCAGATCGCTTCTTGTTCTCCAGTAGTTTATTACATGGTGGGGCCTTTTCAGCATGCGTTACCTCTTCCTCTGGCACCATTCCAAAATTTTTACCTTCTGGCCAATTTGTAATTGCTTCCAGTATTCCTGGATGGCTGAGACTCCCTATCTGAGACCATTGTGTGATTAATGCAACCCATTAACTCCACCTGGCATCCGTTGCATGGTGTGTAGAGGAGACACTCCCTTTGAACATCCAGCCCAGCACTGGCAGTCGGGGAGCCAGGAGGAGTTGTGCTTCCGTACCAATCACCTCTGAAGCAGCTTGAACCCCTTCATATGCTGCCAGTATATCCTTTCCAGTTGGAGTGTAGTGGTCCTCGGATCCTCTGTATCCTCGACTCCAAAATCCCAGGGGTCAACCCTGAGTGTCCCCTGGTGCTCTCTGCCAGAGACTCCAGGTAGGGCCATTCTTCCCCATTGCAGTGTAGAGCACATTTTTAACATTTAACATTTTCGCCCTGTCTGAACTGGCCCAAGGTCTACTGCATGAATTACTTCCTGTTTAATTTGTTCAAAAGCTAGTCGTTGCTCTGGGGCCCATACAAAATCGTTCTTTTTCTGGGTCACTTGATAGAGAGGGTTTACAATCTGACTGTAATTTGAAATGTGCAGTCTTCAGAAACACACAACACCTAAGAAAGCTTGTGTCTCCTTTCTGTTAGTTGGTGGGAACATAGCTTTTATTTTATTCATCATCTCCATTGGAATCTGACAACATCGATCTTGCCATTTTACTCCTAAAAACTGAATTTCTTGTGCAGGTCCCTTGACCATACCACGTTCTATGGCAAAACTGGTTCGCAGAAGGATTTGAATTATTTTCTCCCCTTTCTCAAAAACTTCTGCTGTATTACCCCATATACTGATGTCAGTGTACTGTAAATGTTCCGGGGCTTCCTCCTGTTCCAGAGCAGTATGGATCAGTCCATGGCAAATGGTGGGGCTGTGTTTCCACCCCTGGGGCAGTTGATTCCAGGTGTATTGGATACCCCTTCAGATAAAAGCAAACTGTAGTCTGCACTCTGCTGCCAGAGGGATGGAGAAAAATGCATTGGCAATATCAGTCATGGTGTACTACCTGGCTGTCTTTGACTCTAGCTCATACTGAAGTTCTAACATGTGTGGCGTGGCACAGCAGCACTCAGCAGTGGTGTGACTTCATTCGGGCCACCATAGTCCACTGTCAATCCCCACTCTCCATTAGACTTTTGCACTGGCCATATGGGGCTGTTAAAAGCGGAGTGTGCCTTGCTGCTGATGACTCCTTGGCTCTCTAGCTGATGAATCCGTTTATGGATAGGGATTACAGAGTCTCAATTGGTGTGGTATTGCCATTGGTGCACTGTTGTAGTGGCAATTGGCACCCATTGTTTTTTGACCCTCAGCAATCCCACAACAGAATGTTCGCCTGAGAGACCAGGTAACACAGACAGCTGTTTAAATTCTTCTGTTTCCAAGGCAGCTATACCAAAAGCCCACCAATACCCTTTTGGGTCCTTGAAGTACCCTCTCCTGAGATAATCTATATCAAGAATACATGGAGCATCTGGACCAGTCACAATGGGGTGTTTTTCCCAGTCTTTTCAACTTAGGCTCACCTCGGCCTCCAATACAGTCAACTTTTGAGACCCCTCTGTCACTCATGAAATACAAATGGGTTCTGCCCCTTTAAAATTTGACAGCCTTAGGGTGCATTAAGCACCAGTGTCAACTAAAGCCTTATACTGCTGGGGGTGTCACGTCCCGCTCTGGTGAGGCAGACAAGTGACTCAGATTCATGAATCCCCAATGGAGCAGGCCACAAGTCTCCAAGTCCAAACTTATTAACTACTCACAGTACCCAAGTTTTTCAATAATTGAACACACGATAATTGGCTAAGTATATAGCAAGTTGTGGTGAGCAATACAATATGCCTTGCATTTCTTAATGGAAAAGGAAAAGAGGGAGATAGAGGGAATGGGGAAATACAGATCACCAGGCTGGGTTTAGACGTTGATCCCTCCAGCGAGGGTTCCAGGAAGCGGCCATCTTTTTCGCTTGCATTCATCTTCCTCGCTTCACTGAACTCTCCAGGCCTCCTCTTTCTTTCTCTCCCCTTGATTTATACCCACTTTCCTTGGGTCCATCCCCTAGGCTGACCCACATACCTACATATCCTGTGTATGGGGAGGGGTAAGGTGTTTCATGGGATGATGTAATTAACATGATCTTGTTAGTCTTCATTAGCATATTGAGGGGTGTGAACTTTAATACGCATTTCTTGGATAATGACACAAAGGTCATTCACCGGACAGATGGCCCTTGAAATTTGACCAGATGCAGCAGAGCAGAACCATCCTGTCTCCCCCTTTCAGCTGCATCCTGTGTCATTGGGGCAGCCTTATCAGCTTCGACCTCCACACTATCCACCCTGTGACTCATAGTTTTGTCTTGCAAGTGTTTGAGGCATTTCTTAGATCAGCCTCAACTTTTGCTTTCTAAGGCTGCTTTTCTTAGTTTCTCACAGGCCTGGTTTCTCGTCTCACAGGGGGTCAGATGTGCCAGGCCATCGAATGCACACAGGCCAATAAACTCAATTGTCCCTGTCCTCTGCCTGGCTGAAGGCAGGGCACCTCTAATGTTGGTCATAATACCCACTAATGACAAATTGGTTAGTGTGGTGTGCACGGGTTTCAGCCTCATCTTGATCATTCACTTGCTGTGAATACAAATCAGAAGTTCTTTTATATGATAGTGAGCAAAGTTGACCTTTCTGCTCTGTTTGGGCACTTGATTACTGGAAACTGGAGCAGTATTTCTCCTAAAAGAACCCCGTTTTGTAGCTGTTCTTCCTTCCAACTTATGTACCCACTCTTCTAGGAGGCAGGTAGGCCTTCTGTGCCATTTCTTCATGTCTTCTCCATAGTTACACAGGTGATGCCGCAGTTTCCCCTGTGGTGTATACTGGTTCTCTCAAGTAGATAAACCACTGCTCCTAAGAGCCAAGATTCTAGTGCGTGCAGATGGGGAGTAGGACATGTTCTCCTTAAATTGCTGGAAATCTTGAGATAATTTCTCCACAGCCGCGACGAGGGAGGAAGAGAGACTTTCTTCATATTGTTATAGTCAGCAAGCCAGTTCATCCACTGTTAGTCCTTCTTTGTCTCCCCAGTCCATTACTGTTAATGGATTGGCATATGATGAGGGTGTGCTCTGTACAAACTTCCAACATGGGCTGGGTGCACTGGACTTCATCTGGATCTGTAGGTAGCTGTGCATTATATGGGTCATAGTAAACTGTCTCCCACATGGCTAGTTCTCTAGTATTGAATGCCTCTCTCCATAGTGGTCCACTTACTTGGATGACATACAAATCGCCCTTGAAGGGATACCTCTCCCTCACACTTGACAGAAGTCACCTCCAGAGACTAAGATTTTGCATCTCCTTTCCAATGGCTTTGTCAATGCCCCCTTCCCTAGACAGGGATCCCAGCTGCCTCGCCTCCCTACCCTCTAATTCCACATTACTGGCCCCGCTATCCCAGCATCTGGGCCCGATATCCCAGGTAATGCGTTGCTCACCTGGATGGCGACTGAAATCTTTTCACATGTGTCACAACTCACTCAGGGATAAGGATTGGCTGACTATCACTGGCTCTGCCTCCTCCTGTTCCTGTGATGGGCCTAGTTCATCATCACCCTGTACACTGCGAGGGGATTTTCTTGTGTATTTCTTCTTCTGTATGGGAGCAACTGACACTGCCATGGGTTGATCCTCTGGTTCAGCTGCAGCACCTCTCCTTGGTCTTGTAGTGGCTGCAGTTTCTGATACTTGGTTACCAAATCCAGAGCCCTTCTCTTCCTTTTGAGGGCACTGAACAGTGTTTAATAACACTCGGTAGGCATGGGCTAGGCCTCAGCATGTTGCAGTGAGCTGTGTCTCTCTGGAATTACCTTGACAAGGTATGGTGACAACATACTTTTTCCAAATATATTACTAGTTCTTCAGGATTCTGCACTGGTGCAGGAGTGAAGTTCCAATACACTGGAGGTGCCCACTTTTCTAGGTACTTGTCCATGCTACACCAGACCCCCAGACACTCATAATTCTCCAACCTTGGAGTAGATTTCCTGGTGATACTCTTTAGTTGCTTAACCCTGACCAAAACCTGAACCACATGCAGGAACACACTAGCTCCTAGCAGTAAGATGACATGTTAATGTAAGCATTCCAAGGATATTTGAAATTCCTGAATTGATCAGACACAGTTGTAAATAGCTCTAGGACTGATGACTGAATCTTGTCATAGATCAGCATTACATAGTACAGGAAAACCAAAATCCTAACCATTCAGTCTCAACTCTCATGGACAGTGAGCAATAGCATGGGAAATACGTATTGCAAATGGGGTGATAAAATCTTAAGGAGTCAAGCATTAAACATTATTACCAATTCTGTTGTAAGCTCACACCTCAGGCCCCACGTTGGGTGCCAAAAGACTGTCATGGTTTGAACTCAGCTGGTAGCCAACTGCCACATGGACAGTCATTTACTTCCCCCAACTCCTCTCTGGTGAAATAGGAGAGGAACAAAAAAAAGAAATTTGTAGGTTGAATTAAAAAAAAAAAAAAAAAAAAAAAAAAAGTAACGCTAACAAAACAACAGTAACAACAGTAAGTCCAAACAGTAAAATAGAGCAGTGGCTCACCAACCAGCGACCAGTATGCAGCCCACCCCCAGCAGTGATCCCAACCACACCAGAAATCCCACCATTGACCAACCGGGAAACTGAAACTAGAGGTGAGAGATCTACATACATGTCTATGAGCATGTATGAGCATGACATCACATGATATGGAATACTCCAATGACCAATACAGGTCCAGCCCTCTAGCTGTGCTCCCTCTCAGACCAAGGAAAATTAACTCTATCCTGGCCAAAACCAGAACAATGTTGAAGGTTAATCCTAGGGCAAAGCTTTCAGTTTTTAGAAGCACAGACTTCAGGCTGCTCAGAGCTCAGTTGGGAAGGGATTCCATGGGAAGCTTCCATGGAGGATAAAGGAGCTAGCAAGTGCTGGGAGTTTTTCAAGAATGCTCTCCTGGAAGCACAAAAGCAGTTCACCTCCTTTAAAGGTAAGGGAACTAGGGAGAGCAGGAGACCTCCCCAGGCTTAACTGAGTCTGCTCAAGATCAAAAGAGAAGCATAGCAGAGATGGAAAAGTGGGCAAATACCCCTTGAGAACTGCAAGGGCATTGCTAGGGTGTGCAGGAATGCAGTTAGAAAAGCAAAAGCTCATCTCAAATTGAAATCGGCCAGAGATGTCAAAACCTACAAGAAAGGGTTCTTCGGGTACATAAACATCAAGCAGAAACAGAAGGAAAATATTGTCTTACTATTAAACAGGAGAGGTGAATTAGTCACCAATAATGCTGAAAAGGTAGAGGATGTCAACGCTTTCTTCACCTCTGTCTTCACCAGCACTGGTGGGGCCTTGAGAACAAAAATCCAGGTTGATGCAAACATAGAGCCACCATCAGTGAAGGAAGAGCTGCTATGTGAACGGTTACAGGGGCTTGACCCCTACAAATTGATGGGCCCTGACATTGTCCAGCCAAGGGTTTTAGGAGAGCTGGTTCATGTCGTTGTGAGGCTGCTCTCCATAATGAGAAAATGTGGAGATCAGGGGATGTCCCAGAAGACTGGAAGAAGGCTAATGGCAGTCCCTTCTACAATAAGGACTTAAAGGAGGATCCAGGAAATTATAGGCTCATCAGTCCTACTTCATTCCCTGGGAGTTATGGAACAAATCTAGGGGCTATCACAAGTCAAATGAATCACGTGACTGGGAAAAGCCAGCACGGATTCACCAAGGGCAAATCATTCTTGACAAACTTGATCGCCTTCTATGACCAAGTAACCTGCTCGGCTGATGTGAAGCGAGCAGTGGATATTGTTTGCCTGAATTTCTCCAAGGTCTGTGCGGTGGGTGGGGAACTGGCTGACAGGCCACACCTAGAGGGTGGTGGGAAATAGCTCCTTTGCAAACTGGCAACCTGTTCCCCAGGCATCAATTGGGCCCAGCACTGTTTAATATCTTCATAAGTGATCTGGGTGATGGGATCAAGTGTACCCTGATGAAGTTTGCTGATGATACCAAACTGAGTCCCAAAGCAGACACCTGGGAAGGGAGAACCACTCTGCAGGAAGACCTGGGTAGGCTGGAAGAGTGGGCTAACAAGAACCGTATGAAGTTCAACAAGGCCAAGTGTAAGGTCTTGCACCTGGGAAAACATAATCCAGGAGTGCAGTACAGGCTGGGATCTATCCAGCTGGGGGGCAGCTCTGTGGAGAGGTATCGGGGTGTCCTGGTGGTCAACAAGCTCAGCATGAGTGAACGGTGTGCTGCAGTGGCAAAGAAAGCCAACAGGATGCTGGGCTGCATCAACAAGGGCATCACCAGCAGAGAAAAAGATGTCATTATTCTACTCAGCGCTTGTCAGATCACACCTGGAATACTGTGTTCAGTTTTTGTCCCTGCTATACGAAAAAGATATGGACAGTCTGGAGGGGTCCAGAGGAGGGCCACAAAGATGATCAAAGGACTGGGAAGCCTGTGTATGAGGAAAAGGCTGAGAGAACTGGGTTCATTCAGCCTTGAGAAGAGAAGGCTTAGGGGAGACCTCATCACCATGTTCCAGTATTTAAAGGTGGCTACAAACAAGATGGAGACTCCCTTTCTACAAGGAGTCACATGGAAAAGGTGAGGGGTGATGGATGCAAGTTACTCCTGGGGAGATTTGGATTGGACACAAGAGGAAAATTTTTCACTATGAGAACAATCAGTCACTGGAATAATTTCTGCAGGGAATTGGTGGATTCCCCGACACTGGACACTATTAAGATTCAGCTGGACAGGGTTCAAGGCCATCTTGTTTAGACCATGCTTTTGCCACGAAAGGTTGGATTGGATGATCCTTGATGTCCCTTCCAACCTGGTATTCTATGATTCTATCAAATGTTTTAAATAGTTTGCAACTTAATCGAGAAACATGAGCCAATTTGTCTTCCTACATCCCATGCTGGCCTCTGTACGGTTTGAGATGTAATTTACTGATGTCTCTGAACTCTTGCGTTTCTGATGACTATCAAATATGAATTCCAAGGAAAGCTTATTTCTTGTGTATGGCTATAAGCATGTGTGACACAACAATAAATTTTATTTATGTTTACATAGGAAAGGGAAGAGAACAGGAGGTGCCATCATCTTTTCCAAGATTTTTGTGAAATTACTTTTGGTCCTCTTGATCAGCTTATTTTAAAGCAGAATTAGCACAGGACTACAGAAATACTTTTTTTGTTTTTATCTGAAGTGGAACCTACTGATTTGTTTGCATGTGTGTTCCTGTGTTGCAAGCAATGCAGCCTTTACAGAAAATGAAATTACGAGATTGTCATAGTTTTTTGTGTTTTTTTCCTGTTGTCAACATGTCAACAGGGGTCTAATGGTACAGAGGGAAATTGAAAGGTTCCTTAAAAAAATTATATGCAAGCTGTATTGTTAGAAACTCTTTGTATCTTGTTATATTAGTAGAAAGTAATTAAAGATGAGCTAAAATTGTTTCTAGAATTTCAAGCTCTTGAAACTAAAATTTGTATTAAAAATCCACTAATCCACTGAAATTATATGTACATGCAGAGTATATATAAAACAAAGTTTGAGCAGCATTGGGACTCCGTGGCATTTAGAATCTAAAAGTATCAGTTCAGCCTAAGTACAAAATCGAAACAACTCATGTGATCAGTTTTTGCTGATTTTAGTTTTATTTTTCCCCCTTGCACTATTTGTACAAGCCGCCTAACCCTTTCTAGCTCGTCAGTTTTTTAAAGCAGTATGCAGTAGTCACATATGCTGAAATTATTCATGTGAGTTTTTATTTTGCATTGACTTAAAGCCTCTCTTTAAAAACAAATAGACAATATAGTAAATATTCAGGTGACTAGAGAAGCTGTCAGAAAAGATTGTACATGCGGTTGGTAATTGGCAGTAAATCACCAGCAGTACATGGTATAGGAGGTGCAGGAAGGAACTAACTCCTATATTCTTTTCTATACCTATATCTGACTTTAAGTTTGGGCGTTGGGAGGAGGAAATCAGCATTACTGCTGGAACAGGCTTCGGTTGCAAATACAAAATATCTTTGCCAAGCAGTGTTTGCAAGATGCCCGATTTTATCAACAAAATCAGCCAAGTAGGCCATTTATTCTGTTAAGTATTAAAGGTGGCAAGAACTACATTAAGAAAATGTGTAGACTGTAATACATGTCTGCTGTCACTTCTGTTCAAGGAATGCTTTCCATTCAGTGTCTGAGCTCAGCTTGTATAACTTGTTCAATCTTCTCTGGGTGGTGGGAAACCGAGGCACAGATGAGATGAAAAGAGTTGTTCAAGGTCACACAGGGAAGCAAATAATCTGAAAAGCTTCTTCCAGTGCTTTAGCCATTGAAATGGCTGAGAACCCTCCAAGAAGACAAATTATGCTTAAAGTGGCAATTTAAAGCAGTTTCTGTCTACTCCATTGCTCTGCTTTACAGACCAATTTATTATTTATACACTGTAAGAATGTAAATTGGGAAGAAATTTGCAGATGAAAATTTCTTCACAGTGACATTTCAATTGCCTTATTGGTGTAAGGCTGTTGATCCTTATAATTTAATCAGTAAATGTTCCCTGCAGATATGTGAGGTAAACTGGTAAATTATCAGTGCATGGTATTTTTGCTTTTAATCTCCCAGAAAGTGGCCATGTTTGTGGTTTTGCTGCAATATCTTTCCTTAAATGTTTACCAAATCTCAGCTGCTGCTTTGATTTGGGGGTTTTTTGGTTAAAAAAATATGTTGTAGAACATTTCTGTACAGATGATAGACAGCTTTATATCTGCATTCATAGACTGATGAAGAGCACAGAGCAGAAATACAAATCAGGGAGTGAGTAATGCTTTTTGTTAATGATGGTGTAGGATTAGATGCAAGAAATCTTTAAAGGACCATTCCTGGTCTGTTTCCAAATGGACCTGAAACTCTTATGGGGTTTTATTCATAACTCGTGAAGCCCACGGGTTCCATTGTTTGTCTTACTGTGTTTTGTAATAGAAGAGGTAGTTCTATCATTAGCTGTAATTATAATCATTTATACACAAATATATTTAATGATCTTTTTCCAGTACATAGGGGATAAATAAAAATATTTATCTTAAAAGGGGATGTATATGAAAGCACTTTACTCCAAAATATGTAAAATACATTCCAATTTGTTTAATTCTTTAAAATTCTCTGGAGTTGTTTTCATCTGGCTTGGAAGGAATAATTGGATCTTGACTTAGTCTTTTCACTTAAGATATATTTATTCTGTATTTGCATTGAGTAAGCTGAGACTCCAGTTTAGTAATGGGTAAAAGAACATGAGGATTCAAGTGTAGGTGATGTGGATTTTCTCTTGAATTAGAGGAGGGAGATCATTACAGGTCTTGTAGTAGATTAACATTTACTCATTGTATCATTTCCCACTGCTGACATGCATGCAATCTGTCTTGTCCTCTCGGTGCTCTCAAGATTTTTTGTACCATGTTCTTGAGGAAAATATGGGGTGGAATTTTGCATTTTATGAGTTATTTAAATAATCTTTTTTCAACTTATGTTGGTACAATAAGATATGGAAGAGGCAGTAGTTATGGTATAAAAGTGTACATAATCAAAATTGTCTGGCAGCAGTTTGAAAAAAATAGGAAGTTTGGGTCATTGCATCTCATTCTCTGTAATCAAAAAGCATCTGTAAACCAGAAGGATTTACAAAATTTCTGTGTGGGGGGCAGAGACAAAAAGTTCTTCCTATTGCATCCTATTTGTGAAATACTACAAACATCACAAGAACAGAACAGGAGACATCAAGAGTATTGCTAGTGTCTTAAAATCGCTGTCTTTACAAGGACTTTATAAAATACCCTGGAAGTTGTGTTTAAGTGGGCTTCAAGTAACTTTTTGATTCTCCATGGGCAGAGCAGAGGTATCCAGGGAACTGCAAGATGGGGGAGGGAGTTGCAAATGCATAAAGGACGTGGAAGACAAGCTGAAAAGAAGAAAGAGCCACCAGGAGGATACCCACTGCCTGAGTGTGGAGGGTGGGGTGAGGAAAGTCAACACTCGGCTACAGCTGAAACTGGTGAGGCAATGAAGGGCACAGAGAAGCTTTACTGTTGTACATCAACAGTAAAGGAAAGGCTGAGAAAAACATAGCCTTTCTGTTCCATGGGGGCAGGAGCCCTCATGATAAAGAAAGTGAAAAAAAAAAAGTGCTCAACTGTTTTGTTGTTGTTGTTGGTTTTGTTTATTTTCACTGATAGGGCCTGCCATTGGGTCCCTGAGCCTTCTAAGCAGAGTCTGGGGGAATGACGCTACCAGCAGGAAAGGGGGATGGAGTTTGGGATCTTTTCACCCACTGGGACACAGATAAGTCTGTAGAACCTTGGGTTCACCTAGGGGTGCTGTGGGAGCTGACTCATGTCACTGAAGGCTGTTCTGTATCATCTTTGAAAGGTCATGGCACCTAGGGAGGTTCCTGATGAAGGGGAAAAAAGGCAAATGTTTCACCTGTCTTCAAGAAGGCCAAGGAGAGCATCCTGGGTTATGACAGGCTACTCAGCCCTACTGTGCCCCTGGGAAGGTCAGGAAGCAAGTCCTCCTGGAAGGCACTTGAGCCCCAGGAAGGAGGAGAAAGTGACTGGAAGCTGCCAGTACAGGTTTATCCAGAGTCCTGTGCTGCCTGCATACACAACTCCTCCTGTGATGAGGTGACCAGCACTGTGGATGCAGGAGGTGTTGTATACTTTGACTTTAGCAAGGCCCTTGTCACAGTCTTCATAGTCTTCTGCTCACCAAATAGGTGAGATAAGTGAATGTGAAAGTAGGTGGAAAGTTTGGTGGGACTGATGGTCTTAGAGAGAGGTGATAAGTTAAATTTTTCTGGAATGTCTCTACTCAAAGTTATTTAAACCTCAACTGGACAAGTTCCTAAGGAACCTGATCTAGGTGAATCTGGTTTGAGCAGGGTGTTGCACCAGGTGATTTTCAGAGATTGCTTCTAACATGTATGTTCCAATGCTTCCATGAAGTACCAGAAAAACTGTCTCTTTTTTACCTTGCCACCAAAGTCAGATGCACTTGTAACCATCCAAGACTGATTTTTATCTGCCCAGATAAGCTGAGCACTTCATTGTCACTGTACATGCCACAGGCTACCACTTCTAGGTTTATAGTAGCTTCCACAGTAATGAATTGTAGGCTGGAAAAATCAGAGCGGTAGTACTGCTTGAAAGGCTTTTACAGACCACTGTGTCATTAGTTTTTGCATACTTTGTAACAGGGACTGTATTTGGACAAGGAAACTACCCTTGTAGTCTGCTCCCAGCAGTCTTTCCTTCAACCCTCCTGAGCCTTTTTTGTATATACATTTGTATGTTACTGCCATGTATACTGTCTTTGCATGTTTGTAATAAAATTGGTATTGCCTACAAGCATCCAGTTTCCATGTGTATTGTGCTTTAAGGCAGCACATCTGCAATTAATCAGTTAGCTGAGAACCCAGTGTGTACCATCTCATCTGTTAGGTGCTCAGCAAGGGTCTGTCGTGTACTGTACTGTTAACTCCATCATAGGAAAGTGATCTTCACACTCAGAAAGGGGACTGTGCTGCTTTAGATCATGTGTTATGGAAGCAAGTCCTATAAATTATGTGAGAAGAGGGATAATTGTGTGGTATGGCTTTTGTCTTGCAGAAGACTGCTGATAATTTAACACAGATATTTAATCTTGCCATTAAAATATTGTGTGGAAGGTGTCAGTTGTAAGCTGTTATTATTTTTTTGGCAGAAGTCTGCATATCTGACATCAAGATGATTATATCCTTTTAAAATATACATGTGTCAATTGCAGAATTGTAATTTAAATATCTTCATTCTCTTTCCACAAGCAACTAAAAAGCCTCCTTCAACAATTTCATTTAATTATTTAAATCAATTTTACCCTAGTTATTTTGCTAATGATAATCTAGGTTTTGACACACTTTGCACAGCAGTTCTGCTTGTGTAGGGAATGAACACCAAAAGGAGGTTTTGCCACAGAAAACTACCCTAAACTTACGTTTCAGCACTTCTTTCTGCAGCCCTTGTGGCATGCCTCCAGATCTCCTCTGTACAACTAATCCTTTCCTTGATGCCATCAATCTCCCATACCTCCATTAAACTTTTATTGAAGGGGTTGGTGCAGAGTCTATAATGGAAAAATTAGCTTATACTAGGGTTGCAGCAGATGATTTACTGTAGCAGAAGGAAGCAGCATGGTTCTTGCATCTTCAGGGCTGGGGTGAGGGGAGCTAGAGAAGGAAGAACAGCTATTTTATTAGAAAAGGGTGTAGGGATTTGATGGCTGTTGGATTCAACCGGTGTTATAAACCATTGTGCAGGCTGTTGAAAGGTCTGGTTTCAAAGAAGGTGTTAAAAAAAACCCAAAACAACAAACCTTTTCTTGGTGAGTTTTGTAGAACCATTAAACAATGGAGCTCTTAAATGGAATTAATTTTATTTACAAATACAGCAATTATTTTTCAATTGCAGGTGTTTTCCACTGTGGGTGTCTATACTCACCCCAAATCTGAGTCAATAACAACTGTAGGAGAACTGGCTCATTCTCTGTTGTCCTGGCAGGTCGAAGGGTTTCTTATGTGTATGTTTTTTTCTTTAGTGTTATTATCCCTTTGAAGAGAGAATGGCAAATATGCTGGACAACCCACGGCTCTAAGTAGGATGCTTTTATAACAGTTACATATGTGACACCTCAGAGAAATGCTAAACTCCTCTGTTTTAAGATAATTTGTTTAATGACCAGAATCTGAGGAAACTAGTTGTAGTACACATAAGTTTGAGCTGACAAGAGGACATTTTGTGTGTGTGCAACGTAAGAGAGGTGGGACCAAATTAGTCTGGTAGATGTTGAACTGCCAGGTAACATGGTAAATGGTCCCTATTCTTCTTTGTTGGCTTAAACATGTGGCAATCAGCTTGAACTCCTCATTTTAAAACAGTTGTCGAAAATACATCATTTCTGGTTATGGAAACTATCAGCTCCATCTTTTCACTGCCATCCTCCAGATATACACAAGGTATAGTTGGAAGAGATGTTTGGCCAGCCTTTACTATTTTTCAAAGGCTTCATTTATGAACATGGGGTAGAAAGAATCAGCACAACTGAAAGAATTTACCAGCAGACACAGAAGACAGCCTAGTAACCTGAAACAGCGGAATTTCTTTGCTACAGGTCTTACTTAAGCAGGGCTCTGTAGTCTAAATGCTGTCTCCTGATACATTCTGGAAAATTGGATGTAGTGCCTTCTTTGTGGCAAAACAGAGCTCTAACAAAAAGCACTGTGTGCCCATTGGTCTTCAGATCTAACAGGGGCAATCTGCAAGAGCCCCTGTTTCCAGCTAGCCTTGGTTGAAAGGCTTGGTAGAACTTACACGCTTAAGGCTTCTGTCTCTAAGAGAGGTAGCTGTTCTGTGACCTATAGATTTGTATCCCAAAAAAAGAAAAGCAGTGAGCTTCCCACAGCTACCTGAAAGCAGAATTACATAATGCAAGTATTTATGATACATGTTAAGAAGAGACATAATATAGCAGTCTTGTAAAACAGCCTCCCAAGCTAGCAGAGCGGTATGATGCTCAAAAGCTATGGTTCTTGATGCTAGGTCTGTGGACCTCTCTCTGATTAAATTGTGGGCAAATTCTGTGTGTTGTGTTAGGGTATCTTTTAAGAATGTACTTCAGCCACAACATTTTAAAGAATTGAGGAAGAATAAGCTTGTGCACTGCAATCTAACCCGTGTTGTTTCTCCATGGGTTGCCATTGCTACCTTTTAAAGTTCCTGTGTTCCCATGTCAAGTATAGTCTGGCCTCAACCTGAGTTATGTGCACCTTAGATTATATTAGGTGCTGTTTCTGCAGCCTGTAATGTACCAAGAGTAGAATTAAGGAAGCATTAAAACCTGAAGATCAGTATCTGTAGGAAATAGCTCCTTTTTTAAAAGGGAGCAGTTACCATTTCCTTTTATTTGCATATACGCTTTTCAACCTTCAGAATTAATCATGAATGTTTATGTTTTACAGTATTTATACTGTTATTTTTTTTTTAAACTGATGTGTTTTAGCTGCATGTTAATGGTGAAAGGGCTCTGCCTCATGCAGATTATCAAGTAGTTTGTAAAGGGGAGGCTTGCTTACATATGATATGTAAAGCACATCTAAGAATGATAGTTAATACTGAAGATTTTACATTAGATTAGTCCCACTTTGAGCCACATCTAGACTGGGATTTTCCAGTTCCTGTCTCCTACTAGTTCGTTGTTGCTCTTCTGAAGCTGTCTTGTTTAACAAAGATGTCCAAGTCAGACTCATTCTCAAAGCTGTAACTGTCATAGAATCATAGAATGGTTTGAGTTGGAGGGGACCTTTAAAGGTCATGTAGTTCAACCCCCTTGCAATGAGCAGGGACATCTTCAAATAGATCAGGTTACTCAGAGCCCCATCCAACCTGGCCTTGAATGTTTCCAGGGACAGGGCATCTACCACCTCTTTGAGAAACATGTGCCAGTGTCTCACCACCCTCACAACAAAGAATTTCTTCCTTACATCTAATCTGAGTCTACTATTTTTCAGTTTAAAACTCTACACCCTCTGATGCAGAGTCCCTCCCCATCTTTCCTGTAGCCCCTTTAAGCACTGGAAGGCTGCTGTAAGGTCCCCCCAGAGCCTTCTCTTCTCCAGGCTGAACACCCCCAACTCTCTCAGACTGTCCTCACAGGGGAGGTGATCCAGCACCCTGAGCATCTTCATGGCCTCCTCTGGACTCGCTCCAACAGGTCCTTGTCTTTCCTATTCTGGGGACCCCAAAGCTGGACACAGCACTGTAGGTGGGGTCTCACAAGAGCAGAGTAGAGGGGCAGAACAACCTAACTCAACCTGCTGGCCACACTTCTCTCAAAGCAGTCCAGGATACATTTGGTTTTCCAGGTTGCAAGCGCACTTTGTTGGCTCATATACGGTTTTCCGTTCACAAACACTCCCAAGTCCTCTCCCAGGGCTGCTCTCAATACCTCAGCCGGTATTTGTGCTTGGGATTGCCCTGACCCATGTGCAGGACTATGCACTTATCTTTGTTGAACTACATGAGGTTCACATGGGCCCACTTCTTGAGGTTGCCCAGGTCCCTCTGTATGGCATCCCGTCCCTTAGGCATATCAGCCACACCACTCAGCTTGATGTCACCTGCAAATTTTCTGGGGATGTACTTGATCCCACCATGTCACTGATGAAGATAGTACTGGTTCCCATATGTACCCCTGAGGGACACCACTCATCACTGATCTCCATCCAGACACTGAGCCATTGACCACTACCCTCTGGATGTCACCATCCAACCAATTCCTCATCCACAGTCCATCCATCAAACCCATATCCCTCCAATTTAGAGAGAAGGATGTTGTGGGGGACCATGCCAAAGGTTTTACAGAAGTCCAGATAGATGACATTCATAGCTCTTCCCTGTTCAAAGGAAGATAGTAACAGACATTACTTTTACATTACTACATTTGTGTAGTAATTTTACATTACTACATCTGTGACATTAACTCCCAAATATTCTAATACTTAGACTCAGAGCAGAAATTATTTGGATAATTCTGGGAGACCTCAAGGGAGGGCAATAGTGTAGCTTAAGAAATCTGGGGTTTTTTAGATCATATGTTTCTAGAATATTTTTGGTATAGCCATATATATGGACTGAAATTATGGCCAAAGCAGGAATGATTTGAATAAGAGACCTTATATAACTGTTGTGACCAAGTTTGCAAATAAAATTTTCTCAAATCAAACTTTTTAAAGAGCTGCCTATAATGTTAGCTATTGATGTTAACATTGTCCATACAGATTCACAACTTCTGTCTCTATGTACCTGTGATTATGCACGAAAACTAGCTCACTTTTACCATTACCATGAATATTTATGGCCTGCAATAATCTGATTAACCATAAAATTTAACAATAATTAGCTCCATGACTTGATAATTCTTCCTCCTTGCAGGGTCAACAATGCATTTTAATTGTTATGAAATGATCAGAATATATTTGAGGTTTTCTATGGCTGTTCCGTGACAGAAATATAACTAGCTAAATATATTGTAATATGAAATACGTAAAGCAGTGGAATTACCTAGATAGTGGTGTTCAATTCTTTTATAATTTGCAAAAGAAAGTGTGAGCCCTTACAAATGTACATCCTTGTGGATTACTACATAGCATATGCAAACTCATTTTTCTAAATCATGCCTCATTTGACATCCTTAAAATTGTATTATGAGATCCCCAGCATTCTAAAGATAGCAAACTAAAACCACACTCATATTGGTTAATTGTTTACATGGATAATATTTTTCTTTTCTGAAGTTTCAGTTATCCCTAACTGATTCTAGAGGGCATAGATATTTTAGTTGTTTGTCAACAGGCATTTAGCACAGCCATCTGGCTACATTATGAATAGCATTGTATTTTGTCAAGTGGTGTTGCAGTTGTCAGGGCACTGTCCTTTGGAGATGATTGTATCCTGCTTCTGCTACCCCTGAGGAACGGTCTTGCACAAGATCAGGTTTATAGGAGGAGTTGTCAAGCTAAAGAGAACAGAAGAAACATACAGGAGCAAGAAAATTAATTCAACTCCATCTAGATTTTCTTTAACAGAGGAAAATGAGTTTAGGAAACCAAATAGTGATGGAGATTTTTTTTTTTTCTAAACTTCAAAGAGAAGGGATGATTTTAGATAATTTGTAATATCTGTCATTCTCAGAGAATAAACATGAAATGGCATGACCAGAAAGACTCTATTGCGTGACTTAAATGAAGAAACTTAGCAGTTATTTACAATTTTTACAATTATTTTTCTTGTAGTAATCAAACTTGATAGCTTTAACCCTCTGTACTTTTTGGACCTTCAGCATCAGGCACAGAACTTCCAATGGTGCTTTTCTCTTAATGACTTTCTCCAAACCATGATGGCCAATTGCTTTTTAAGCATTTTCTATAATCTGCATTTGTGGAATAAGGGGATTGCCAGACAGCCAAACTTGGAAGATTTCTTCTGTGAACAAGGGTTGTAAGCATAGTTTCAATTATACATCATAAGTAGGGCATTTTCTGGTAATTCTGTATTGTACCACATGTATTATTATGTCCAAATGAACTACAAAATTTACTTAAATATATCTAGGGGACCTATTGTTACTTTACTTTGCCTGTATAATGTGTTTTAAATTTAAAATTAAAACCTAAAAGCTCCCTCTTGATCTTTTTCAGTATGCTGGTTGAATTCCTGTGCAGCACACAAGGTAGTGGTTCTTCTACTCATATTATTATATTTTTTTCTCAATATAGAAAAATAGCAAATTGCTAATACAGTAGTCATTCCAGAAAAACAACCTGAGAAGAAATTCTTAGACTGTATTGAATACATAAAAACTCAGGACATTTCAAATGTGCTGTGAACAGCAAAGATAAGTTACAGGTCTGATGGGTTTTTACTTTTCTTCAGAAGCAGATTTTAACAGCACAGGAACCTTCATTAGGGAATAGTGCTTCATCTTGTTCCAGTTGCTTGTGTTTTCATAAAAGATGTGTGGCACAGAAAAATCAATAAGCACAAATTAAGGTTTAAAGTGAGAGACTAATGCCATTTTCCATTCTTTTATGAAGATGCCTGAAAGTCAGTGGGATTGCACAGCTGCATGTGTTTAGCAATGTGAACGAACCTCAGCTGGCCACAGTGCAGACTCTCCACTAAGCAGGGATGTAGCACTGGCTCTCCTAAGACCATCTTTCCTCCCAAATAAAGTTCTTTGAAAGGAGACAGAAGTAGCAGTTCAAGTACTCTTCTCATGGACTCTATGTGCCACTTAAAAGAAAAGGAAAACTGAAAAACTTTTCTTCTCCCCAGGTATTGAGAGAGCACCTGACTCTGGTTGGATGACTTTCTATCATGTTGGTTTTTTTTTTAAGACCTGCTGGGACAAAATCAGTACCACTTTCAACAGGTGATCTGTGAGTAATATTAGGAGTCATATCAATGTGTTGCAGTTGTTGCTAACCTCTTACGTGTATGACCTCCCGGCTGCATGTGAGGAGGGAGTTTGAGGGCAAAGCTATCTGGAAAGGGTTGCACAGCCAGGAGGTGGCAGGCTGAGTTAATCTGCTGTGCAGTCTTCCGTCTACACCTAGGAAGTCTGAAGACCTTTATATAGGAAGTCTGAAGACCTTTTTATTTACGTATTTTTGAAGCTGAGTGAAAGGCTCATTGAGAATTCACAAATTGGGGAGAATATGAAAAGCATAGCTTGTATTTGATCTGCAGCATCGAGCTTTTGCATTTGATCTCTCTGGAGGTTGTGACAAAGTACTCTGGTCCCACTTGATCAAGACAGCAAGAAATAATTTTCTTCTTGTTAAATGTTGTAAACATTATAGGTTTTTATAAATTTAGCCTAGCACAGGCAAGACAGTGATTAGAAGTATAAGGACAAATTACTCAATTCCCTAAAGATAATCTTCTAGATCCCCATCGAAAAACACACACACACACAAAAAAAAAAAGGAACCAAAATTTGACATCTAGTTATGTAACATTTAATGATTTAAATTAAGTTGGAAGGGAAAAAGACTCTGTCAGAAGACTGATACAAACTGCCTTAAATAAATTTATTTTTTTTAATGAGAATTCATTCTACCAACCTCAGCAAAAAGGAAGCTGCGTCTTGTTGACTTTTTTTTTTTTTTTTGACAATTATCTGGAGTTCTGTCACTTTTAAGGGGTTAATTTTGCAGGTTTAAAAAGTACATTTATTTAATAACACTGTGATATTTATATAATAATGTTGAGTTGTTATTTATCCACTAGTGAGAGGGCTTGAAAGAGGAGCTACTAACATGCAAGAGCAAATTTTGCTGTTAAAAAGCAACATGTAAGTCTTTCAAACAAAATCCATCTGCATATAGCATTCTGAAGTGAGTAACAGATATTCAAGCTATACTATAACAGCAGACAAGATAAATTCAAGGATGGAGAGGATTGCAAAAACTTTACGGTGCAATGTAGGATTGTTCCACACTGCATTTGACTTTATATCTGAATTTGTGTATTATGTTTGACTACACAGAAGGAAAAAAACCCTACTGGATAAACCAAGTCTCTAAAGCTCATTTCAAATAGCACACACCTAACCTTATTACCCTCATGTAGACTGAATGCTATTAATGGAAACAAAGTGGTTGCATTAGCTCTATGTTACACCCATGTTAATTGCCAACTTCTTAACATAGGGGATTAACTAGGAATAGAAGTCTGTGTTAAAGTATGGTACCTGTCCTTAATCTAGATTGTGTATCTCTACACAATTTTATTGTGCTGCATAGGCATGTCCTTAATAATGTCATTATGTTCAAGTCTGTAATCTTCGGCTTATTATGTGCTCTGACCAGAAACGTAAAAATCTTAGCTTTACCATGATCAAAGTAATTATTTTTGGCCCTGTAGAGGCAGTAAAAAATATTTTGTTTTAAATCAGTGTACAACAAGCTGTCACTTACTTGTAATTACATTTGGTTTGTTTCTACCTTAAGATATTTCTAAGGAAGGAATTTCCATAGTTTGTGTAGAAGATAATTAAAGACACTGTGTTCCTAATGGCAGCACTTTAGACTGTTGAGAAGTTAAAGGTAAATCTTTGGTAACTGGATGTTGGGCTGCCAGAAGTTGGCCAGGATGCATTACCATTCCTCTATTGTAGATGTGAAGGAGAACTTACAAGGAGACAAAAATAATAGTTCTTACATGTAAAATGATAGGTCTACAGAGGCTGACTTTAAGCACCCAGTTAAGAGCCTACCTTGACTATGTAGTGTCACAAACTAAGTCAAAGGAGAGAACTAGTTCTCTAAAAACAGTGTATCTTCTTAGTATTAACCTCTGCTCTGTTTTTAACCTCCAAAACAAGCTATAAAAGGAAGATGATGGCAAATGTTTTGCTCTCTGTCTGCTAGTATTACAAACTTTATCAAATAAGCCAGTTTCAAAAGCTAATTGGAAATATCAGCTTCTGTGTATAGAGCTAAAGTACTCATAGCAAAAACAAAGGAGCATGAATACTTGTTTAACTAACTTAATCCACTATTATCTTGATGTGCTTCAAACACCTGCCTTGTAGACAAAGGCAGTATGTTCTTCATGGGGCATTTCCTAGTTTGAGACAGTGGTATTTGGCCAAGGTAATGGAGAGCTTTGTTGATACCGGTTTTGACCAAATCTTTGACCAACTCTGCTGTGATGTAGCTTTTGGTGGTTTTATGCATCAGGTTACTTTCTAGGGGAATTGGGAATTTTACAGAGTGCTTTTGGATGTTCTGCTGAGTATGTAATAGTATAGTGATGAAAGACGCTAGTCATCTGAAATTACTAGGAACATATAGACAGCAAAGTGTATTCACAAATACAAGGTCATGCTGTTCTCTGATATCACTGTCCATCACAGTACCTTCTACACGGCACCCTGAATCTCCCCAGTATATACAGCATTTAGTATAACCAGGCCGTTATCTCAATGCATCTCTGTAACTACTGCTTCAAAACAAGCAGCTAAGAATGAAATGCCACTTACAGAGTTATAAGAAATTTTATTATTAAATGTAGGCTTGAATGAATAATTATATAATAATGGAACACAGGAGCTGGATTTAAAGGTAGAAACACTATCAGGTAATTTATGACTCTTTAGTGATAAATGGGAGTTGGAGTTACTTTCATAGAGATGGCCAAATTTGTGTTTTTGATCAGGAATACTACATGTTCCGTTTCTTCTGCAATAGATATTAAAAATATTCATTAAAATCTAGCATCAACTAAGGGGTTCTGGGAGAACGGATAAAATTGTGTACACTAAATAAAGTTTAAACACATCAATTTTAACAGTTTAGCAAGTACAGATGTGACTACCTCCCTTCACAATATGCAATTTCCTTGAAGCCAGAGAGTGGGTATAATGGGTATTTAAGTTAGGCATGCCTCTTTGCCATTAAATTAGAATGAAATTACCTCCTACAACTAAAATGCTACCCACGGGTGTAAAATAATATGATTTGTTTTGTAAACAGATCAAACGACCTTTATTAGATGATGGTGACTGTGGGAGAAGCAGCATTTTATTAACATTTGAGTGTGTATATCTTCCATTCATTATATTTAATCAAAGTATGCATTTGACAGCCACCTAGGGATTAAACTTTCCTGCTTTCATGTGCATTAGACACTGCCAACTTTTAACTGCAAAAATTACCTTTTGTCTTCCTGCTGCTGATGTATAACATGAAGTATCTAAAAAAATTAAAAAGTGTAAGGGTATAAAGTTCAAGGGACCTCAGCAGCTGTGTAGTTTCAGGTAGTAATTTCAGGAGATAACTGGTGTTGAGGATTTCCTTGAGGGAAAACCTGTGAGTGAAGACGAAGAGGAGCACTGCATGGGAGTATACTCTCAGCAGAGGCTGGTGGCTCTCGGAATTTCTGCTGGCTTACTTTAAGGGTTTCATATTACATTTCTGATTGTAAGGCTATGTGTTTAAGACCAGAAACTTAAAGAATCACAGAATCATCTAGGTTGGAAAGACCTTGAAGATCATTCAGTCCAACCACTAACCTAACACTGACAGTTCCCAACTACACCAGATCCCTCAGCGCTATGTCGACCCGACTCTTAAACACCTCCAGGGATGGGGACTCCACCACCTCAATGGGCAGCCCATTCCAACACCTAACAACCCCTTCTGGAAAGAAATGCTTCCTAATATCCAGTCTAAACCTTCTCTGTAAAAACTTGAGGCCATTACCTCTTGTCCTGTCGCTTGCTACTAGGCTAGAGAGGCTCATCCCCAGCTCTCTGCACCCTCCTTTCAGGGAGCTGTAGAGGGCGATGACGTCTCCCCTCAGCCTCCTCTTCTCCAGACTAAACACCCCCAGTTCCCTCAGCCATTCCCCAGCAGACCTGTGCTCCAGACCCTGCACCAGCTCCGTTGCCCTTCTCTGGACACGCTCGAGTCCTTTTTGGAGTTTTTGGAGTGAGGGGCCCAAAACTGAACCCAGTCATCGAGGTGCGGCCTCACCAGTGCCGAGTACAGGGGTCAGATCCCTTCCCTGTCCCTGCTGGCCACGCTAGTGCTGACACAAGCCAGGATGCCATTGGCCTTCTTGGCCCCCTGGGCACACTGCTGGCTCCTGTTCAGCCGGCTGTCAATCAACACCCCCAGTCCCTCTCTGACTGGCAGCTCTCCAGCCACTCCTCCCCAAGCCTGTAGCGCTGCTGGGGGTTGTTGTGGCCCAAGGGCAGCCCCCGGCATTTGCCCTCAGTGAAACTCCCCCAGTTGGGCTCAGCCCATGGCTCCAGCCTGTCCAGGTCTCTCTGCAGAGCCTCCCTACCCTCGAGCAGATCAACACTCCCACCCAACTGGGTGTCACCTGCAAACTGACTGAGGGTGCACTCGATCTCCTCGTCCAGATCATCAATAAAGATGTTAAACAGGAGTGGCCCCAAAACCGAGCCCTGGGGGACACCACTCGTGACCGGCCGCCAACCGTATTTAACTGCGTTCACCACAACTCTCTGGGACCGGCCATCCTGACAGTTTTTCACCCAGCAAAGCCTGAGCCCAGCCAAGCCACAAACAGCCAGTTTCACCAGGAGAATGCTGTGGGAAACGGTGTCAAAGACCTTACTGAAGTCAAGGTGAAACTACATCCACAGCCTTTCCCTCATCCAATGAGCAGGTCACCCTGTCGTAGAAGGAGATCAGGTTTGTCAGGCAGGACCTGCCTTTCATAAACCCATGCTGACTGGGCCTGATCACCTGGTTGTCCTGCATGTGTTGTGTGATGTTACTCAGGATGAGCTGCTCCATCAGCTTCCCGGGTACCGAAGTCAAGCTGACAGGCCTGTAATTTCTTGGATCATCCTTCCGACCCTTCTTATAGATGGGCGTCACACTGGCCAATTTCCAATCTGTCAGGACCTCCCCGGTCAGCCAGGACTGCTGGATGGAGAGTGTCTTGGTGAGCACCCCATCCCTCTTGTTATTAAAGACTGAGGCAAAGAAGTCATTAAGCACCTCAACCTTCTCCTCATCACTTGTTACCATGTTTCCCCCTGTGTCTAGCAGGGGATGGAGGCTCTCTCTGGTCTTTCTTTTGCTGCTGACATACTTATAGAAACATTTCTTGTTGTCCTTGATTGCTGAAGCCAGATTAATTTCTAGCTGGGCTTTAGACCTCCTGATTTCTGCCCTGCATAACCTCACAGCATCTTTGTAATCATTGTGAGGGGCTAGTTTCTTCTTCCAATTCCCACATCTATGCCAAATTCAGATAATACCTTCTGTCTCCAGCAAATTATACTAGATTTTTTAAAATTAATTTTCCTTTCCAAACTCTTTGGAAGAATTATGCTGTGCCCTTACCTGTGAAGCACAGGCTGTGCTGTAATTGCAAATAGCCTAGCATTTTAAGTTCCCGTAAGTCTGGTGACAACCTTATGGGATGCTCTCCAGTTGATACCTTAATTTTGTATCTATACCAAAACATTATTTGGGCTGAGTAGTCAGTTATGATTAGTTTTTAGCCTCTTTGGCAGATGTCTGTCTGTTACTGTCTCCTAGCTGTCTCCATTAAGCCCCCTGGGACAACGCTGAACTTTGAAGCTATTATACTTCATGAGCTTAAATACCACATTTCTTACTGCATCAGCCTTGAGTCCATCTTAATGTTCAGGGACACTCGCAAGTTGAAACAGCCAACATATCAGGTTTATAACGACTTCATACAAAATTCCTCTAATTTCTATTGGCCAAAAGAGGTGACTGGAGGTGAGAGCTAGAGCTGACGTTCCATGGCTGATTTCCTCACCCTTCTGCAGAATCTTTGGAATGTGATCAGACACTTTAGGAAAGTTGTGTCTGTGGACTGTTCCTGAATCATAACATATTTCTGTGTGTTTCAGTCAGTTGGATTTCTTTTATCTTGGATGATCCTGTAGTTAAATACAAGTAATTTTTGCTAGGACAGTAAGCCTGTCTGTTTCTTTTTTTTCCAGGAGCTACTTCTTCCATGAGTTCTTCTCAGTTCTACAGTCCCTTCTGTCCTGAGCTTGGAGGCAATAATCCCATCCTTTCACATCTCTACAGAAACAGTGGGGACACCCCTTGCCCAGCTTCGAGTTATTTCACTCTCTATGTAGTCATGGATAAAGACATCTGCTTCTTATGCCCTTGAAGGCATATGAAGCAGATGGCCAAAAAAAGGTAGTTGTAAGGCATAGGGATATGCATTTTCTCAAGTCAAATTAATATTCTTATCTTGAATGTAGGTTCACAAGGTTTTCACAGCTCCTCAAACTGCAAAAAGGTCTTATGTGTTTAGCCAATTTGCATTTGAAAACTGGAATAAAATTTCCAAGGTCACTATCAGCCCAGCACCCCTTACTTTCTTGTGAGGGAAAGGCAGATTGAGCCATACTGTTAACAACAACATCATCAAAATAGGGCATTGGAGGCAACTGTGTGTAATTACAGAATAAATAGGAGGTTGTCATTTGGATACTTCAATTTGCAATCTTCCCACTTTCTCAGTGTGAAGATTTACTTTTACTGAGTAATGTTATGTAAGTTGCCGCCTTCCAGTGGTGAATACACTGAGACAGGAATAGATGTGGGGGCAACTGGTAGTGATCTCCCTGTTTGTTTCTTGGCCCACTGCACAATAAAAGCAAAAGAAATCTTAATAGAAATAAATGTAGTGACTGCTTCATGAACAATTTCATTAAATCCTACAGCCGTGGAATAGAGAAATGTCTTATTATGGTGTTTCCATACCAGAGTGCAGTTTCACTAGACTTTGAACACTTCAGAGGTGAGAAATGGTAACTTGTGCTTTTATTCTTCCTACAAAGTTCAAAAACATCTCAAAGCATCAGAGCTTTTGTGTACTGAGACTGAGCTTTTGCCACCAACAATGAAGGCTCAGAGGTCCTGTACTGAAAACATCCTGTGGCAGCAACCACGGGACCTCATGGACTTGGGGTTTCCAGACACTGCCAAGTCCAAGTAACCCCAGCCCCTGTCTGGAGCTGCAGCTGTTTTTTTGCCAGGTTCATTAGGTAGTGCTTGCTACGCTACAATCAACAATTTTTTCTTTCCATGAAAAGCATATAGAGTACAGAAGGTATTTGAAAAAGAAATTCAGGGCTGCAAAATCCAGTTGAATTTGGTGGGGAAATGCGTCTTTGTAGCTTTGCTAGATCCTTTACACACTCTTTAATTCCATTGCCGCATTACACATTAGCTCCTAAGTACTGAGTCCCACAGTACTCAGAGGCACACAGGATCATAAACAGTGTAAGATAATTATTGTCTCCTAATTTTAAGTAAACTCTCCTCTATGGTTTTAAGATTTTAATATGTGGATTTACTGTCCAGGCATGTAATCTTTATAATCTAATATATACAAAATACAGAAACCAACAAAGTAGCCCTCCCATTAGCATCAAAATTTCCTTGATCAGGTAATTAAAAATATGAAAATTTTTATGTATTTAGATGTATCTAAATATGTGGGGTTTGTCCACATTTCAATCCAGTGGTTCTGAGCTCCTTTTTGAAGTTCAGGGTACTGAAAAAGAAAACCAAACCACAAACCAAAACACTAACTTTAAACTGTTATGCTTAATTTAGTAGATTTTTCTTGGCTAGAAGCATTACTCTATATCTGACCTGTACTGTTTTCCATCTCACCTTAAAAAAGTTTGTTTTGATCAGGAACAAATCTGTGCTTTAGTAGTAAATTGGTAGACAGCCACCTGAGTATTTAGCAAAGGTATATGAGAGGTGTTATTTTTGCCTTCAGACTGATGCATGTGTAGTACTGAATTTTTTCTATTCTTTACACCGGTGAGAATAGACTCAGACACAAAAAAAAAAAAGAAAAAAAACCCGAAGCACTTTTGACTAAAAAGAACAGTATTGTGCCTTATGTGAGAGGGGCTTGTACAGTTTGTGATGTTGAATCCTACATGCTAACTAGGCAGCAAAGCTGAATGTGGTGTTTCCATGCAGGGAGGAGGCCAAAGTGAGTGAATGATGCACTCTGGAAATTCAGAGTCTATGGCATCTGTTATTTCATTTCCTGTTCTCCCTTGTGCTTCCAAACATCTATACCCACCTTCATTTTATTAATCATTGCTTTATTTCAGCTCAATACTTACTGTAAATTGACAGCTGTAGGAGTAGAGACTTTTAGACACCACTGAGCTAATCAGATTAGGGACACAGATACTGCTATGACCAACTAGTGTGTGTGTGAAAAGACAAATGGAAAAATGCTCCCTTAACAGTGCCTGTAACAAACTGTTGCAATAAGAGTGTGACTTATCAAAACTCTGCCAAGAGACTGATCTTTATTTCTTGTCTCCAGCCACACACCATGATTCAGGGTTACAAAAGGCTCCATCTGTCACATGACAGGAACCACTCTTTTGGGGGTTACTACTACAGGTGTTTAAATAGGCAGCTTTATACCTGACCTGCTGTGTTGGTTTTGCTCCTGATGGCGCTCTGGTGGGAGATTTTTATTAGGGAGACTTTTAAGAAATTAATATATTTCAAAGGGCATCAGCGGGCTAAAATACATTTAAATCATATGCATGCTATTCCTTGAAAATTCAACTAATTTAATGCAAGTCCCCTTGCAATTGTCAGTTACCTAAACTGATTCATTTTGTAAAGTGGGCTTATATAAGGCTAATGAATTTCACTGGCTGGACTGCCAGGGAGCAGGTGAGTGAAACTGCAGTGTGCTTGCGTTCAGTAATCTGATTTGTACAGGTTGGTGCTGAAGACCATGTCAGCAGTTCCAGTTTTAAACTCCTGTGCTTTCTTGACTGTTTCAGATGTTGCTACCTCTAAATGAAAAAAAAATAAAATAAAAGAGTGTGAATTGCTCTCTAGGACCTTAAACCTGGTTTGGAACAGAATATGGATCCTTCCTGTCCTGAATTTGTTGTAATTTGTACTATTTAGCTTATTTTAAAGGTATTGCTGTCTGTGTGAAATGCAAGGGGAATGATACTTCCTGTGCAAAACATTCCCTGCTATTGTCTTAGTCAGTCATATGTTTCATATGCGGACACTATTACTGGTAATGATCTAGGAATTCAGAAAACATGTATCAACAGTAAACCAGGAGATTCTCTATATCAGTGCTTAGTGTCTGTCCTAGCCTATCAACAAAAGTATTGTCCCAGTCTAAGGCAATTGGTTTTTCACTTCTTCCTTACTGGGAAAAAAAAAAAAAAATCATATGAGGGGAAGGAGGTAATGAATTTATTTTCATATACTATAACATATTACTTTCTAGTAGTGATTCTTTCAAACCATTGAAACCTTCAGACAAAAATATAATAGAAAAAAAAATATTAATCAACACAGTGATATAGTTCTAAATTGTTAAATACTTCTGTCAAGTTGATTCAAGGACAACAGTTCTTGGGACTTCAAGGTTAGATTTTTAGTTATTATGACTGTTTCCCACAATAGCCCAATAACAGACAAATTATGAAACACTGAATAACATCTCCTATCTCTATCTTGCCCACTAGTCAAATGGCAAAGAATACAGAGGAGCTTTACAACATATCAGCTTATCCAAAGTCTTCCAATCTGGGACTGGAAGAAGCAGTTAATACCAGAGCCAAGATGATGAGGAGAACACAAGTGCATCATCCCCTTGCCTTCTAAACTATATGTTGCCTGGTATGGTTTTCTGACTGCAGATACTGATTTTCAACAGGTGTTGAACCATTTTACATATGAACGTCACATGAGATTCTGCTAGGTGCCCTAGAAAATATGCATGTGTCAACAATCACATTTGGGAGAGACAGCTTTCTAAGAAACATGGCACCAGTGGCAACCTTGCTTGATGCATTGGAGAAGAAAATAATGAATATTGTTTTGATAAGTTGTTCTCTTTGTTTCCAGCCTCTATTTGTATGAGGGCCCCTGTCTTCATATGGACAGCAGTTTTGTTTAGAAAACATGAGCCTGGTTCGTGGATGCTACTGCAATAAAATGTTAAACAAGACATGTAATCAGATACAGGAATAATGAAATGCAGCAATGTTTTATGTTCTCCTGAAATGGACAGTGACACTGAGGGTGCTACTGGTGCCTGTTGTGTATGCCAAAAGTTCAGACCAAATCAAGGAAAAGTGCCTATGCAGATTGGCAGACACTTTTTTCCTACTTGGAGAAAGCTGTATACTTGCTAGAGACTACTAGAAACTTTTAGAGACCATTACTCTCATTTCCCTTTGATGATCTTACTAAACCAAATATAGTCAAAATGAATGAATGAGTGATCAAATGTCAGAGTTTAGTAGGCATGAGTTCAAGGACCTTGAAGTGGAATGCACTTTTAACTGCACAGCTGCCACCCCCTCTAAACCCTGGTCCCACAGAATGCAGGAATAATGTAATTTAGAGCTGTTAAATCTGAAGTAGGGTGCTGATGAGGCATGAGTTGTTCAAACAAACATTGATGCCAGTAAATGCAATTCTGAGAATATTTGTGATAACCAAATACAAAGAGACAAGAATGCTGTACAGACAAATGAGCTAGAGATGGGGTGGGGAAGGGGAAGACACCAGAATGCCAATTACTGGTCTGGTCAGTGTCATCATTCATTTTGTTACGTGTTTTCTTTTGTTCCTCCTACTCATACATCACCATGATGCTGCTAAATAGCCAACTTGAGCTTCCTATGCTATTAAAGTATCCTAGCTAAGGTGTTCTGGAATTCCAGGACTATATTGGAGCATATCCCACCTCACATTTGTGTTTGTGACCCCTTTTCCACAAGCAAAAAGAGATCCAAGAGGTACAAACAATCTTTTGACACAAAATTTGCCCATGGAGCTTATTTATTTTCTCGCAACTTAACAACAACAAACACGGTTTGTGTAAAAATCAATCACAAAGCATGGAAAATTATCTAGAAATTGCATTTTCTTTACAGAATTACGTGCAACGTTTTTTGCGGTGTGATAAAACCAGTAAATAGATCACATTCTGTAACTGCATTTCTCTACAGAGATATTTGCAATGTTTTTGCAGTGTGTTTGATAAAAACAGTAAGCAGATCACATTCTGTAACTTTATCTTCCATCTTCCTTTCACCTCAACACTATTTGTGGCTGCCTCTCATTGTAAAAAAAAAAGTAGAATGAAAAGTCTCACTTCAAATATAATATTTGGGTTTACTGGCTTCCATTGCAGCACTGTTATAAGGTAGTTAAGACTGTCATTTACATACATTTCCTGGGCTTACATAAAACATTACATACTAAAGTTTCTAAATATTATTATCCACCCAGTCCTTTTGAGTGTATTATTCTGCAGTGGAAAGGTGATAGTTTTACTTGCTACCACCTTCTCTATGGCACTTGTTTCTTTTCCTTTTGTTCCCAGATTTTTGCCACTTTTTTTGACAATACAAGTAGTAAATGGAAAAACTGAAACTGTGTCCTTTAAGCCAAAAGTCTGTTTAAAACATATGAAAAAGTTTGGGGTTTGCTGATTTTTTTTTTTTTTTTCTGCTAAATAAGATGTGAGATAAAACATATAAGCATTATACACTGGTTCAGCTCTGTTTTGTTGGCTGTTGTTTTTATCGAGGTAAAACTAGTAAGAGGGAGTTGAAATCATCTTTGTATGGCTGGGCTTTGAGGGAATAAAAAATTTGATGGTCTCATTTTAAATGCTTGGATCACAATTTTTAGTGCTGGCCATTTTGTTCAGTTGTCCATTAAAGTGTATCTTACTGATTGTATGAGCATTAAAAAATAGTCTGCTCCTTTTTCACAGAAAGCCTGAAATAAACAACATTCTCTGAGTACATTTTCTTTAATCCTTTTTTATTGTTGAATCAAAAATTCTTGGTGGTGTTAAGCTTATTATCTTTCTTAGAAAGAACTAAACCGTTGCTGTTCCATTTTCTCTGCTATTGTATATATGCTCTTTATATCCTGTGGCTTTTTAAAATTAAAATAGAAAAATTTTATCATATACACTGTTATCTCATCAATTATCCTTCTACAAATGAGCTTTTCACTACCTCTTTTGCTGGCCTATCTGTCCAGGGATCACTTTGTGTGACCTCTTTTTTTTTTATCTTATTATACTCTTTGATCAGTTTCTTGATATGTGCTGTCTCAGTAACATGAGGATTGAACAGTTTCTATTTATCAACATTTTCTGATATCCTTCTTCTTCGTACTAGATCTTGTAGGTATCCTGCTGGATGTCTTTCAAAAGATGTCAAAGTCCCCACATCTCCTAGTAAACTTGGGAAAGGCGGTGACTGAGCTGTAGCAGGGATAAACAATATATTTGTCTTCTTCTTTTAGATTGTAGGTGCATTAAGGAATAATCTTAATATGTAAAACTAAGCTAAAAGTTTCTGGCTTTGGGTTTTGTAACAAACTGATATTGGCTTTTTTACAGTTGCTGGAACAGAAGGCAATTTTGTATGCATGTAGGTAGGTTTGTATTTTAAACAAGTGCAAAATTAAATGCGTCTTTGCTACCCAGGCTCAGCTAAAGTGTATCTGTGTTTGCAGATGTGAATTGCACAGTCTTGCTGTGATGTCTGTTTACGATGTTTTTAAGTCTCCCTCATTGCTATGCTCAAGTGAATCAAATGATTTCAATGGGAAATTGAAAACCATGTGGGAAATAAAGTGTCCCCTTTCTTGGGAACAGAGATGCTTCTACATACCAACATTTTTTGCTCTGGATGTACCAAACTGTTGCCAAGGTGTGAGAGGAGGTAGCATTGGGCATTGGTGACTCCAGTTAAGTAAGGTGGTGGAGAGACCACCTATACTGGTCTAATCCTCTCCGGGATGTGTCAACGTCATTGGTTGGTTGGTTTTGAATATGAACACGAGTATGTGTTATGTTCCAGCACGCAACCTGTAAGTTGTGATTATTAGTATTTTCACCTTTGCAAATATATATTCTGCAGCACCCTAATGAACTGAGACTTAGGTAGAAAAGTTTACTTCTTGCAAACATTATAGATTGGATGCTATAACACATCAAGGTTTATCCCACTGAATACACCTTCTGATCCCTTTTAACAAGTCCTAACAAATCCAAGTCAAGTAGTAGTCTGGCTATGCTAATCATGCAGAAGTTTTTACTTGGAAGACAGTTTTGTAAGATGTTAGAGAGGTCAAATACACAAATTAGGATAGCTGTTGACTTAGCAAGATCCCTACATGAACATAACATCACATTTTAGTTGTTGCATTAACTCACGGTAATGTTTAAGTCTCCCTTTAATTGGTGGTGTCTTAGCCATACAAATACTAGCTATGTCCCAATAGCTAGTATTTGATTTTGAAACCAGAATGATGTTTATGATTAAGCACCAAACTTTGGCACTTACAAAGCCAGGACTGCATTGTTGGCTGAAGTGCAGATTTAAAATTCTGTATCTTGTCCTTTTAGTGCTTTCAGTCTGGCGATTTCAGTTAGCAGTAATTTTGTACCTAAAACTATGTAACAAGGGGAACCAGTACACTAGCAAACTCTGTCGTGATTTTTCTCTGGCTGCCTAGGTGACTGCTGCCTTCAACCAATTACATACACACAATCCTATTTTTAACTCCAAAAGAAAGGAGAATAATAACTCGTCTTACAATTCTTTCTTCTACTCACCATTAAAAAGTTGTCTTCTTGTAGCAGAAAGTTGTCAGGTACATGATATAAAGTATTGGAGGTAAATCACACAATTCAAAAGTGTTTATTACAAGCTGAATAATTATGTCTGTAACTTTGGATAAGTATTTCTTTTCCTAATGGCAGGCCAATATGATATCACTTAGGTTCTCCCATATAAAAAGAACATTTTATTTTCCCTTAATCTGAAAACATGTGTCTATAGGCTATATTTATATCTCTAAATATTTAATATGCATTTGTCATATACTTGTGCAAATAAAAACTCCCTCTCCAAAACAGCATGTTTAGTAGCAATGACTAATTGCATTAGAGCTGAACATAAACTGGCAGCTTTCTTTCAGAAAGCAGGTCAATCGAAACATTTTAAAAATGCATTTAAAGGGAGAAAAACCTTTGTCCTAAAACCTGGTGTGTTTTCACTGAAAAAAAAAAAGACAAAAAAACCACCCCCAAAACCCACAAAAAAAACCAACCACCAAATCTTCTTCAGAGAATTCTTAAAAGCTGCATGTTTATTTTGCATTTTAAAACTTCAGATTAATTTCTCCACAATTATTGGTTTTCATTTTTGTCTATTATGTCTAATTATAGTCCTTATTTTTAAATGCATACTATGTGTCTTATCTCAGATTTCCTGAAGTGCAATACTCTGTAGTTACTGTAAGTCATCAAACTAAAAAAGCGGATACCTCAGCCCAAGAGGGTTTGGAGTAGGCAGATACTGAAATCAGAGCTAGGATGATGTTCTCTGCTTCCTCCATTTGGGAGACAGGAAAATTATTAAATGCATTTTACAATTAAAGCCTATGTGTGAACCTGGGAAACATTTCAGACTTCTTCTGGCTGTATTATTTAAAACAGAATGTTTTCAGAAAAGGCAGTATAGCACATTTGTTGTAGTCTTACCCTTTCTATAACACCTTGATGACTTGATGCAATTGCAGTCTATTTGCTACATTTATGACACTAGTTCTAGTTTTTTCTTTGATCACTGCAGGATTGTTATTTCGTTTGCCTTTTTGGGCATCCATTTGTCTTTAGTTTTCTTAATCCTTATGTCTTTTTCTGTATCCTGGATTTTTGCAGTGGGTTACTTTATCCTCTTCTCTACATTCCTGTAATTGTGGCTTAATGCAAAGTGTACTTACTGAGGAGCATTCTCATTTTTTAAGGAAAATATATTTAAGGCAGCTTATATTAGGAGAAAAACTTTACATTTCCTGATTCTGATCATCTCAAAAGCGTCATATTAATATTTACTAAATACATTCTTGGAAAATTAATTACGTAGCCCTTGCCAGAACAAATTATGGTGTTTCTGTAGGTTTTGCTTCAACCTTAGCAAACACATTTATCCTTGTGCAAATGTTCCTACTTGTTTCCGGAAGTGAAGGACTGTGAAATATGCAGACAAAGAAATTAAAAAAGTGGAGGAGAGCTCACTGCACACCTTGTTGCTGTAACCTCTGGTCTGCCTGCTACAGAATTACATGTAGGGCAGAGTTAGTCTGAAGGATATCTTAGTGCTGCCTCTACCTTTTTCAGTCCAGTGATCTTCGTGATGACAACTCAATGTTGATGACAGTCTGAATAAATAACTTACCTTTGCCATATTGCTGTTTCCCTGAAGATTTAGTAATTCTGTGATTCATCAATATTCATGTCTCTGGATCATTTTTAATGAATGTCATGTATTCTTTGCTGTTGAAGAATGAAGTTTCATATGTGTATAGTGAAAGATGTGAGTCCTTAAGGAGTTCTGCCAATGCTTTCTTGGGACAAACATGTTTTGTCCAGTAAAACTGAAAAGAAAATATTTATTTATTTAATTAGCTATGCAAGGGCTTGAGGATCCTTCATTAAGAGTAACAGATTGGAATGGTTGCAGCTGTGCTGTTGTATTCCTTGAGGTCTCATAAATACAGTACATACTTTTTTTCTGTGTCATTTCTCCTCAACAATTTGATTATAAATCCACAGCATTTTTGAAAGAAAAAACTCCAAATATTTGATATTAGAATAGAATATGTAATTAACACATTGATAGGATACGGGTGGATGAAAAGTGTAAAAGTTGCTCTGAGATGCAAGCAATATTCAAGTAAATCTCTGCAAAAATAATGACGTTATCACAAAAGAGGCATACGTGAGGATTTTAAAAAATATGGTAGTATGCTATATATGGAAGCCTAACAGATTCATGGAAACCTAACAGATTAAGTGTATACTTTAATAATTCTTTTCATCTTGCTAATCTATATTTTGAACAGAATAGTAGATTCTTCTGTGAAGATACAGTGGTAGCAAGAGTGGCAATGGACCAGAAAAAGTAGTAAGTTTGTGTTGTCTCTTGTTCTCATGGTGTGAGATCTACAAGTAAACCAAACTAAAATTATTTTGTGGCAACAAGAAAGGCTCAAGCCATCTTCTGTGATTTGACCTGTAAGATTATTTTGCAATTTCCTTTCCTAAAAATTAGTTGATCTGTTTTCTGCTGGAATTGACAACACAGATTTTAAACCAGCTTCAGATGATCCTGGGCTGGGAGATCTGTTCCACTGAGCTTTTTTTTAGAATTATGGGCTAAATTGGCCCAGCTAAATTTGAAGAATTTAGGTATGGAATTTACAGGTTCCAGATTAATCTTCTCAACCCATTTTCCACTGTTCACTCCTGAAGCTGCCCTACCTACCGTGTCCTCTAATTAGCACAGCTTGCCCTTTTACCCCAGGACATCTGGAAGCAGTGGCTCCCAGGTACATGATACAGCAAGGTTCAGTGGAGTGAAGGCCAACTCTTACAATGCAGAGCATGTCTTATAAACTAGTCTTTGTCCATTTGTAGAACATAATGAATGCATGAAGGAAGTCAGCAGAAGTCTACCTCTAGTGTCATTTCTATCTACCTGCTGTAAATGGCAATACTTTTCCTTGCTACTTGCCAAATCTAGGTGTCTGAGAACCTTGTTACCAAACACTGTCTTTGATAACAGGACAAAGATTTCAAGTTCACTTGGTAGTAGGAACTTGAAAACTTTTCTAATTTTTATGCGTGAGCTGTGAGCGAAATCTTTTTTGAGTACTTCGTATATATCAGATTAACTTCATGGTGCTCAGTGAAGCTGCATTAGATTTATGGCATCATTACTGAAAGATAATTTGGTCTCTGGCCACCAAGAATGCAGTGTATCATGAAAGCCATTAGGGAGATTCTCTAGAATCCATCTACTGGTTGAAGCAGAAATTAATGTAGAAGGAGGCAAATGCCAAGTGAAGTTTAGGGTCTTTCTAAAATATTTTGGCTTTGGATTATATTTATATTTCTTATTTCCAAGTAGTACATTTATTGATAAAATAAGATGTGCAGATACTTACAAATAAATTGTTCTGTCCTTTGTATGTGCTCAATACTTACAGGCAGCTGCTATATAAAGTATCCTGGTTTTCTAGTGATGTTAGACTAGAGCTAGACTAGCCACAAGAACAATAGTACACTCTTTCTCTGTTCCTAGGTAGATCCTGTTCTATCAATATGGAAATACTTGTACTGAAGTAGATCTACTAGTGCACAGAATAATTGGTAACATCACCCTCTATTTCAATTTAATTATGCCATCTTTAAGGCTTTTTTCTTATTGTTAGAAAAGCACAATTAGTACCCTGAATTAAATAATTGCTTGCATTCTGATATAACTTCCAAATGTAGATGAAGCCTTGAAAGTCTAGGAGGCTTGTTCACTGTAATTTCCATGTCAGTGTAAACAAACATGTAAGGCAAAGTCAACTATTTGCCTTTTCTTGTTTTATTGCACCAACTAAATGAAGGTATATACAAGTTTTTTGAGTGAACATTTCTCATTTGAAGAACTTTGCATACCATACTCTGGTTACTAGTTAATGAAGGGAGAATAGTAAATCAGCAGATTCTTTCCTTATTCAGTACCTTTGAAGTACATGAATAGTCAGGAGGTTTCTGAAACAAAAATTTACCAGCAGATTACATTTGAATACTGCACGTTATTATCTTTTAGTCAAACACCAAGATTTTTCCTGTCTCTTTTTTTGTTAAATATTACGAACCAGCGAAGTAAATGACATTCTGACTTAATAGCCTCAAGGTCTGATTTTATTTTTCCTGCGGATTTGAAAGAAAGTCTTGTAAAAATACAAATTTCCACAAGGTAGTATTGCACCGGTGTTTTCAATGCTCCGTGTCAAAGCTCCACTGGCAGTAAGACTGCACAAGGAACAAGAGCTATTGCACTCTATGGAACTGTAATTATCTTCTTAAGAAACAGGACTGCTTGTTAAGTGGGCTGGAAGTATGCATTCTGTATCCATCTTCTGGACAGTGGATACCCATGTTAGGAGACAACTAGATGACATCTTCAAGCAGGTTGCTGAAATGGAAAAAGATAGGCAAGGTGTCAGCTGAGGATAGTGGTATCTTCTTCTGTCGAGTTTATGATGACATCTCTGAAAGTCATTTAGGATATCTGCTTTGCTTTTGTAATAGAAATAAAAAGTTACACAGTGGTTCTGTGGTTTATTTTCCTGTAGTCTAGCCTGGCTAGTGAGTTTTCTTGCTGAGTCTGCAAACTGGTTCCTTTCTCTTTATGAATCTGGGCCTAGAAGAAAGTATGTCACTGCCTCACAGCCTGTCAAATGATTATGCAATGCCTTGTGTAAATTTCCTCTTGAAGCAGTGTTCATCTAGGTAATCATACATCCACAAAACCAGAAAGTCATACTTGCAATCTCTACATCTCACTGGGTGATGTTTCTTTTATGACTTTTTTCAGTGACTTTCTGCTGCCACCTGCCTCTGAAGGTTTTCCATAAAATCCACAGTTGAAGGATGAAGCTCAGAATATCCTACAGTGTGTGCAGAGATGGCACTGGAGTTTTGCTGGTCAATTTTTTAAGCTTTGTGCAATAGAAAAATGTTACAACTGTAGAGTACAGAACTTCTACCTGTATCAGAGATTAAATTCTAATTATGATATGATAGAATGACTACACAACATAGGCTTGATTTTTGCATGCCTCTTTTTCTGTGAATTTGTGTAAGCTGTGAACATGCAGTTGTGGAAGCAAACAACCCAACAAATATTAGTGTTTAAAAGCAGAAGTTAGTGTTTCCACTGTAATGGAGGCTGCATTACACATGTAAGGCTGATCAATCAAGACTTTCATGTGTAGCAGGTATGAAGAATACTTCTAGTCTAACCTTGCATTTCATACAGACAGAAACAACTGTGCAGAAGTGGTGAACAAGCAAAGCAGTGGTGAATTAGCACAGGGCAGTGTACCATCTGTCTACCACAGATATTTAAGTCACCTGCACTGTGGTAGCCAGTGTTTTATTTGTCACTTACTAATCTGCCCTTATAACACTTATTCTGGGCTTGACTATGTAAAGAAATGATATGTGTGAAATTCATTATGGGTATAATTGCAGTTACAGGCACATTAGTTCAGTAATAAGACTGTTCCTACAGAGAGTTAGCACGTTTGAATTCCTATGCGATAGGCAGATGTGTAGGGACAACAGAGATGATACAAAAAGGTTTTTGTAGTTATGTCAAATAATGCCCCAGTACAGGAACGCTGAAAGCAGTGCTTCTCAAGTGATGAGATAAGAATGAGCAACGTGGTATAAAATAGATGTGCATGCACACACACACAGACAACTGTGCAGCTCCTGGAGGATAGATTGTTCACTGATCAATGGGTTAACATGCCTGAGAGGTGCTGCCACAACTTCTTCAAGGTGACTGCACTGGAAAGAATGCAAGATACAGACAGAAAACCCAGTTTTGCAATCTTGGTTTAATGGTAGAATCATTAGATTTCACAAAACACTGGAGCACATAGATGTATCTTTGACCAAGCCCTGAACACATTTTGCCTGCAGGCATCTGAAATAACATTCCTAGGAGTTTTCTGGAAGTACTTTGGCAATGAATTCTCTTTCTTCTGCTCTGTACAACATCCAGATGAACTTGTGTATGTTCTACACATCCCCCACCACCACTTTTTTTTTTTTTTTTTTTGTCTTTTGTTGCTGACTACACTATAGAGCAACAAGTAATGAGGTTTTGTGGTTCGAAATTTTGAATTACTTTATACTTATAATATGAACACTTAATACTTGTCTGTAACCTGGGGTGGATGAATGTAAGTTCATATAACTATGATATGTTAATATGTGTGAGACATATATGGATGCCCCTCAAAAAGTGCCTGTAAAATTTGTTTGTGTGAGATTGAAGGACAGGTGAATAACAAAAGAAATTACACAGTATTTTATATGAGTGTGGAGCATCACAGTAATGACAAAAATACCTTTATTTTGAATGAGGTAATCTCTGCCTTAGTGTAAGTTCTAGATATTATCTGATTGTCAAAATTTGCCACATGGCTTTTCAGATAGATACTGTCCCATTGTTGCTTTTATATGTTCATATGGCCGAGAAGACCACGTGCCTGATTTAATTAACACACAGTTAAAGGTGCACATCTCAACTCAAAGTTGTATCGTCTTCTGAGTTTCATCAAAAACTGGATAAATGCCTTAAATGATTGTCACCTAGTGTGGCAAGGAGCTGTGATGAAATCATAAGGGAGACCCATGACCAGTTTAGCAATTCTGGCATAACAAGACCTGTACCCTCCATATGATACTATAGCATAGTCCATTGCTGCAAGATCTGCTGTTGCATAGTCAAATGCACCTTTCGGTATAGCTTACATTTTGCTCTTTCTAGCAATACGATGAAGGCCCATTTTGGTGCACCTGTGCACTGAATTTTTGTCTCCCCACAGTAACTTTATGGAGGTTGCCTTCCATTTTCTGAGCACAGCATAAAAATCTTTGTTCCATGCCTTACTCATCTCAGTTACTGAAGCAACTTCCTTCCTGCCTCCTCCACTCCCTCCATCTCTGATATCCCTTTAGACTGGAATATCTGCAATCATCTTTACCCATTGACCTACTTGTTTTGACTCCTCCTATGTGAGGTTCATTATTTCTCCTTTTTTCTCACTACATCATATTCAGGTGGTTGCTCCCAGCTCTTGGTTCTTTCACACCTTTGCCTCCTTTTTTTGTCTTCCCACCCAACATACCTGCTGCTCCAGAATGTCTCTTACCTTATCAGCCTGCAAATCAGCTTCTTACTCAGGTATCTCTGTCCTGCATCTTATAATGACTTCTTCAATGACTAAAGAGTCCTTTGCTGCAGAATGACTAGCCACTCCAGGTATTTTGGGGTGAAGGTAAAATCATATATTCACATGTGCTACAAGAGCAACTGGCCTGACCATTGCAGTACGGTGATTTTGGAGGCCCCTGTCATAGATGGGCCATTTATTGCTGAGTGAAGGACCTGTCACAAATGAGACACCAGAAAAGAATTAAAGAATAATGGGAGATGCTGTACATGGGCTACTTTTTAGCAGCTGCTGCTTCAGCTAGAACAGGCAGGTGCAGAAATGTTTCCCTATGACAGAGTATTGACTAAGTCTAGGGTTTCCCCAGTGCAGGCAATCAAGTTCATATATTTGCCAGTACTTGGTCTGTTAGAAATTTCTTCTGGATTTGAAGAAATCCATACAATGACCTTTGCATATCAATGTGTAACTACTTTTTCCCCCCTTTGGAAGAGGGTAAATTTCTGCAATAAATTCCTTCAGTGTGCTCCTCTTCTACTGATGCCTACAAAGAGATCCATTTGACAGTTCGTCTAGAGAATGTCGATTTTGTACTGAAAAGGTGAAGACCAGAAACACAATAACTTATTTCCTTTCTTCCCCTCCCTGTTTATGTGTTGCTTTACTTTTTGAGATGTACGTTGGGGGGGTGGGGGGGTGGGGGGTGGGGGGGCAGGGCAGGGAGAAAGGAAGAAGGTGAATTCTAGATATTTTGGATGTCAATCAAGGTGCACCTAGATTTTCACTAGAGGCTTTCAGTTCCATGGCCTTTGACTCTGTCAGCACTGACTTTCTCACTTCTTCTGTTTTCTTCCATGACTAAACCTCTGTACAAGTGTCAGTACATCCTCCTATTTTTCCTTAAGAAAGTTCTACAAAATATTTTGTTACAAGTTAGGTTGAGATGTTTTCTCTAGAGATGTTATTTATGTTTTATTACTGGGGTTTCAATCCATTTTGTTTAGTGGCTTACAGGTTGGGCTTTTTTGGTGTGTTTTCTTGCACCTCAAGAAAAAAACCCACGTATTTAAGTCTTGTGCAGAAAAGTAAGCTTTTGTCACTTTTTTATGCCCAAGAAAATAATGACTGTTCAGAACAGTTGAGAATAGGATGAAAATTGTGTCTTTCTGCCTTCATAGAAAATCCCTGTAAATATAAACAGAAAGTGACAATTTCAGTGGTTTTATATACGAACTTTGGTAGCCTTAATAGAAAGAAAAGTAACTCCCACTTAAAAGCTGTGGAGGAAGGAAGCTTAAAAAAACAAAGTGTGTTGTTCATTTAAAACCTGTACTGCCCAAAAGGGGCACACCTTTAAGGTTTTTTTCCACTGAAATTCTACAGAGTTTTTTTGTCCTCTTTGCCAATAAAAGTCTGACTGCCAGTCCAGACCATGAAATAGTGGGGAAAGGAAGTGATTTCCTATAAAAACAACATGCAAGGCCTCTTTGTCTCCTGTGAGCATCCATTTGTATCAGTCACACAGAGTTCTACTGAAATTGGTGGGATGAAAGCAAGCGTCCTGGCAAGGGAGTATCTTTTTGTGGATGGCCTGTTCCCACCAGATGCTTTCCATTTTGTTGTAATGATATGAACATTGATAGCTCTTTGCCAGAAACCCACAAACCTCTGTCACTTGACCTTCATTAATATCATTAAATATTTCCAGAACTGATACAGCCCCTTCTGGGCTATGTCACCGATTTTCTACACAGATAGCAGTCTGAACCAGTAGCAGCCACATACAGATAGAAGTCTGATTCTTTCGATCCTATTTTCTCCTCTTCCATCTGAGAGATGGATTGCCTAGGGACTTCTTAAAACCACAGCAGTGTCTTTCCTTAGCAATCTGAAATGCACTCCAGGTTTGACATTGGGCTGATATTTTGCTACCCCTAGATAAGAAAAATTGATGTGGGGAGGCTGGTTCCCTGTACTGCTCCTAGAGCTTGCTGTTAGTGGGATGAATGTAAACTTTACACCTTCAGCAAAACAATACAAACTAGATAACAGCAATGTCAAAGCAAATTAATTCCCCAGATATTTTCTAATTCTGAACTTGCACGGAGTGTATTTGGTGAGAGAATGTAAGTTGGGAGTGTATGAAGGACTAATACTTATGTCTGTACAGCAGGATGTGCGGTTGCCATAGCAGCAATCAATCCACTAAATAAGGAGTAACATAAACTGATTCAAAGGCAAAGACTGATTTAGGTCAGGGAATAACACTTCATAAAAAAGAGAGACTTCTTTGTGGGTTGTGATGGTTGTTTTGCTTTTGTGAATGCACTCGCAATGCATATTGAGAAAACGCTCGACTGCCACAACAAGTGTGTTAGGACTCAAGAGCCCTTGAATATAGTGAAGAACCAACCCACTTACAGCATTCCTGGCAGCTCCAGTGTCAGCTGCAGAAAAGTGTAGACAAGGTGATGAGGTCTTGCTTGTTTTATGTTATTTATGGGTTTCTTCTTCTCTAACTGATGAAAAAACATGCCCAAGATGCTATGTGAGTACTGCCCTCTGTTAGAAGTTGGATGAGCTCACACTGAAATGTTTGTCTGCCCTGAATTATGGGAGTGCCTACTTGCATCTTAGAAATGTCAGTGGTATTTTTGGTAGGTATGCACATACGTGTGTGTGTGTGTGTGTGTGTATGTATGTACATATATTTTGAAGGAGATACTTCTGGAGAAATTAAGTTGAGTCATAGGGAAATCAAAATGACACTGATGAAATAAAAAACCCCACCTATTAATATAAGTCTAGGGATGTGAGTACTGAGGAGTTGCTGATTGTGTTCAATTTCACTGTGGTTTGGAGTGCAGGGGTTAGTTCTGGCTTCATGCTACTAAGCACTTGTGAGTAAGCGGGAGGATGTTCAGTAGAAAAGATTGCAGTTCCTGAGGATTTGGCTGTGATGTGACTGCCACTGCATCGTGACATGTTCTGGAGCTCACAGTTGAAGGCAGAGGTCAATAAATGGGACTTCTGAAGCCTCAGCAGTAATGTGTGGCTGGTTGAGGAATTAGGTAACCTCCTTTATAGGGAAACAATAAAGTCAATCCATTTAGATTATGAAAGGGAAGACTAACGAGTGTCTTGGACAGTCTTTTAATTTAGTATTTAGATAGGGAACAGAAACATAATAAGAAGGGCTTCTCACTGTAGTAACCAAAACTATAGCAGTAATTGACAGAAGATGAAGCTAGACAAATTCTAATTAAAACAGGACACACAGTTTGGACAATAATTAATCACAGAAAAAAATTGTAATTTCATCCATAAGATGCTTCATCACTGGAAAGTTTTACATAGAGACGGCAGACTCCTCTAGAACATTTAATTCAGATTAGGCCCTTGCTACAGAAATCAAACTGGTAGGACCCAAAACCATGGCATGCTGTCTACAGAAGTAGGGTTAGACCCTTCTCAGCCCATGTCCCTAGGATATGCCTGCTCAAACTCTACGAAAGCAAAGACAGCCTGTACTGCAAAGATGGGCACATCCAACAGCTTGCTTGAGAACTCCTAATGCGGAGATGTTTCTGGGATCTAGTTCAGCTTCCTTGCCAACTTAACCTCTCCTCAAGGAGAAAGGAATGATGATGTTATTCATTTAAGCTAGGAACATCTGCCCATTACAGTTGAGGCTGCAGCTATGGATTTACGTCTCAATGGCTAAAGACCAGCTGACAAACAGCAGTGACTTTAGGCCTGGTTGACCTGGCCTGGTATCAAACCACTGACCTAGTGTGCAAGCTTGCTGTCTATATCTTATTAAGTGCCCCCCTAACCATCAGTGCCACATGTTGTTTTCTTTAGGAATTATCCCTCATTTTGTTTTTGTACCATGACATGACTCTGGTGTATCTTTATATGTACACATAGAAGAGCAAAACAGTAAAATAAAGATTTATCTCCTAGGTAATGTATTTTCATAAGAGCAGTATTATTTAGTGCTATTCTATTTGGTAGCCTGTTTACAGATTTGACCCAGAGATTCAGCTAAGAGCAGAGCATGATATTTGTTCAGTTGTTCACCCGTCCCTGTAAACCGCCCTCCACAAAACTTATCTCTGAGTGCTCTGGTAATTTGATGAATTTTGTGGGATAATAAAATTACCTGGCCTCCAAAGTTATTAACATCCGTCTTTCTGGACACAGACCAATTTCTCCCACAGTGCAAGGAGCATGGAAGTACGGTGCCTTCTTCCAGCATCTGTGGTGGTAGCTGAAATTTGAGATTACTATATG